>NW_025920218.1:424598-615590 GCF_902686445.1 Sciurus carolinensis | reverse complement strand
TGTCCATTTTCTCTTCCCTACCAGTGGTCCTTGGCTGGGGCATGATCTGCTCTTCAGCCAGTGCCCAGAACTGGCAAAAACCTTGGGGAAGAACAGTTGTCCCCAGCTTGCCCTGGAGTGACCACACAAGTTGAAAATTGTACTTCTGGTATTTCTGGCTTCTGTATCTTTCCAACACCTTTAAAACTGCATTGTTTGTGGTGCCTACATGGAACACTTTTTCCAGTTGCTGGCAGGGTGTCCTCATGCTGTGCTAGGATGTGCTGGGGACAGAAGGGTTCTCCCAGATTGTTTGGTAAGGCTTCAGCTTTGATTCTAACACTGAACCTGTCTTCTTGTCACAAAAATTCAGTGATCCATATTTCTCCAGTAACCTGGAACTACTAGTTTTTTAAAAGAAAAAAAAAATCCTTCCCTTTTTCTCAAAGTGCCCTGTCCCTTTAAAAGAGGTAGTTTCTGGTAGTTCCTACTTTCATTTCCATCCTGAACACAGAGACATCGATTCACAAGTCCCTGTGACATTGTACACCTCACAGGTTTCCAGCCAGATATTTTTCTATCTTTATAAATAAGTTATTTACAGATTCCTCATGAGGTGTCAAAAACAAATACAAAAACAACAAGGATTACTTCTCTTTGCCAAGAAAAGAGAATTGCATAATGTGAAATAATAACTCCCTAAATTATTTATTGTTATGTTTGTGTTGCTGTTTTGCAATAAAAAGTTTACTGAAAGGTTTAAAATAGCTTAGAAAATTTTCTATTTATTTAACAAGTTAAAATCACCCATGCAGATTAAATGAAGAGTAGACTGCAAGAAATACACACTCTGAAATGCAAAGAAATTGATTTAATACAACTTTGATTAGTCAGAGTCACTTTAGGGAGAAATAATTCCTCCATTATTAATTCATCCATTCACTCAAACAAGGAGTTGATCAAGTCCTTCATTAAATCTTAATGACCACTGATTGGTTCAGCCTTGGTGGAAAAAAAATGATTACTAGGCATTTGCATGTGCCTTGGGAAGATAACAGACATTCTCTAAAGTAACTAGAAAATCAGAAATCAGCTCATCCAAATGGGAAAAAGTAGGATGCTAAGAGGAAAATATGAGACTCACAACTCCAACTATCTTTCTTACAGTGTGAGCAAACATGATGTGGGACCAAATAGAGTTAACCTGGTTTGTGTATCATAGCCTCTGATTATTATTATTTTTTTTAGCCTCCGATTATTAAACTGCTTAGTTGAAATCAAAGAGCATAAATAATAGAGATCAGGAACAATAATACCAATAACTTGCTGTCTACTTTGCAGAGACACATTTGTATGCCATGAAGTGTGAAAAAATTATGTTACTGTAAGAAAAGTCATCAAATCTCCAATTAACAGGAAGAACAAGCCATGTTTGTTTTCATTATTTAAAACTAGAGCATGTGGGAATCCACCATCTGAGAAGCTCTGACAGTTCCCTGGTTAGGACAAGTCTGGCAAGCAGTTGGGCATTAATGAACTAGTTGTTGTTTTAGCCACACCAAACAGAATGAGCTGAGGGAGCAAGGTAGACTGACTCACCACGCTGCAATCAATAGAGAGTCATTTTCTTGTGCCTTTTTTCTTTCCACACACTCCCACCACCACTTGACTTTCAGTTTTCAGTTATTCTGGTTCAATAATGCCCCTGGTCACAGTCACCTGCATGTGCTGGGTGGTGATAAAGTCCATCACTGGCCACAGTTTATTCAGCCTGTTTTCCTTAGAAATGTCATAAAGCACAAAAGGATTCTCTCCTTGAAAGACTCCACTGGAACTGGCCAGAGATCAAGCACTCTGATGCATGAGGCAGCTACATTAGCTAGACCTTCAAGGAAGAGTGGCCCTTCCTGGGCAGGGCTCGCTCAAACCCATAGCAGCATGTGAGGGCAAATGGGGTGTTCTGGCAGTGAACTCAAGGAGTACCAGCAGGATCTCTCAGGGAGCCTGGGGATGGAAGGAGGACCTCAGCAGGCACAATTAGCAGGAAACTAGGTCATTCCACAGTACTTGCTAAAAGAAAAGTTCACACCTTAATGTCCTACCTAAAGGACAAGGAAGCTAGGAGTATGTACCACTAGCTCTGTCACTTAGGGATGAGGAGGAAACCTAGGATTTTTATCCCTTGGCATAAATGTCTGCAAGTGTCTGCCCTGAGTATTGTCTAAACATGTTCTTTGGCCAAAGAAAGACTAGGACAGATTCCTGGGTCCTCCTTAAGAAGCCCTTAGCACAGCCAAGCGGTGCACACCAACAGTGTCTTCCACTCACAGGTGAGAGGAGCAACAGAACCCAAACCTGAGAACCAGGGCAAACTCACAGCAAACTCACAGGGCAAACTCATGGTTGGGAGACATAAGAATACCAGAAATTAGGAATCACCAATCTCTGTGCATTGTTCTTGATTTGGTCTATAACATAGGTATAATGGATGATGATCTATGTTTATATTTGCTTCATGTAATTCAATATGTTTCTCATTCCATAACCTGAACCACCCTAGAAAATTCTATGTCAGCTCTTCCTGACTATAGCAGGCTGATTGATGCTCATGGTTTCTGACAGCTGGACCTACTGTTGATAATTACACGTGGGGTTCAGTGTTTTCTTTAGGAAGCGAGTCCCAACAATAGAAATATGAGTTGTTTGCCTTACACAGTTTTAAAGAGATCTGGAAAAACATGTGTAGAGTACTTTACATTTTTACCTTACATAGAATGATTTTCTATAGTAGAAAAAAATTTAGACAATACATAATTCCTCTCAATAGTGGGTTTTGTTGGCCAAGGTTAACTTTTGCATTTATCAGGAAATCTGAAACACCTGAAAGAAATGAGTAAAGTACAAAGTTTTGAAGCAAGCAAACAAATGTCATTTTCAAATTTGTTTTCAGAAAAATCCAAATTGAGTTCAAATGTTCTTTATTTTTATTTTCCAAAGAGTTTTTTTTAAACCATTGATAATATTTAATCTTGGCTCTGCCACTGGTAAAAGACCTGTTAAAGAGATAAACATACACCTGTTTCCTCTGACCTGTTAGTGTAGCAGGAATCAGATAGTCTTGTGGGCCCATTTACATACAAGCATTATTGTACTATGCACACCAGCACTGAAGGATTGCCTTCTTTTTTGCAGAAGCATAGAGAAGATGGTCTCAGTAGTCTCATCATTCTGTAATTATTGACTGTGCACAGAATCAAGAAAAATGACATCCTAAATAATATACTTTTAATAAGCTGTGATAAGAAGCTGATTTATTCTGAAAGAAATATAAAAGATATTTATGAAGAAAACTTGTATTTGATTCGAGGAAGACTCATAATGTTCACTTGGAAAAATAAACAGTAATTTCAAAAACGTTAAAAATATCTTCCATGAAGGTGGGTTAGTCCTATAATACATACCTTGTCATATTATTGAGGTACAAATTTCAAAAAAGGGCAAAAATGATAATACAAAATCCAAGAAGGTAGAGAGCCCCCAGAGAGTGTTGTGCTCCCAGGGAACACAAGTGTTTGTTTACTGTCTAATTGCTAAATCTCAGTAGTTGATGTGAATTAGTGGTGTGTGTTAGAAATAAATAGCAATTATGTGAAGCTACACAGATTTAGGATTGTCTGTTGTAAGAGTTACCCTAACTTGACAAATATAACACATGATTTGTGTCCTAATGATCTGCCATAGTTGTAGTCCAGAATTTGCTGAGGAAGATAAGATTGTAAATGGTGAAAGAAAATTTAGTTCCTCAAGTTTCTTTACTATGGATCTCTGATGGGCACAAGACCTGCCAGTGATTGTCATCAAGTCATTCTTGTTTGAAATTGAATGAGTTCACATACTCCAAAGATGTATGAAAATCTGTGGAGATGATAGAAGCAGAAGGGTTTCCTTGTGATTGTTAACTTGGTAGTTTTTATAGGTTCTTATTCATATGAACTGTTTCACCTGTCTCTAACTAAATCATATGAAAACAAAACTTATTTTACTCTGCAAAGAAACTTTTGGAGATAAAATGCCTGGAGATTAGTGAGTCTATTAGCTGAACTTCATGTATTTGTTTTATTTTAAGTAAAAGTTTTCCTCTTCAATGTTCTTTATTGACATTTTATGATTTTTTTAGATTCTGATTTTGACCCAGTTATTTATTTTCATTTTAAAGCAGCTCTCAACTCCTGCTTTACAAACATTACAAAACTCTTAAGCAAAACACATGAAGTCATATATAAATACCAATCATCTGCAATTTAGAAGCAATAAATGTTTATTTCATATGAATAAAATAGAAATGTAGATATTTTTTCATGTTATATGGTATATCTTATTTTCACCTATCAACTCCCTAGTGAAAGCAAACTTTATGATTTACATACTGTATTTACCTCAACAGGTTTTAGGGTGAGTAGAGTTATTATTAAGTAAATCTCAATAATAATCTCCAATAATGACTGTGATATGCACTTCTGCCATCATGGAAAGGTTCTGAGGCAGTGTTGTCCACCATGGTGGCTTCTAGCTACATGTGGCTATTAAGAATTTGAACTGTGGATGACAAAACTTAATTGAGATTTTTATTTTACTGAATTTTAAATAAGCTAAATTTAAATGGCCACAGGTGGCCAGTGAGTAGTACAATTGTAGAGTGGCCTCTCCTTAGCAGTCAGCAGTATCTGGGATGACACAGTATAGAAGTCAAATTCTCTTCTTCTTTACTTGTCAAACAATGCCAAAAAAAAGGACAGATTCAAAGATGTATCCTCATTTTGTTAAGTTTTCTCAAAATGGGAGAAAATTTCATGCAGAGCCAAAAATAAAATCATTGACTTTGTTGGATTTTAGAAAAAGATGTATGCTTGCTCTACTATTTGTGAAAGTATTAACACATTTTTCCTGGCCCTTTTTATGTTTCTGTGTTGTTACATAGAATGCTGGCTTTTCCTTTCTGACAAATTTCTTGTTCTTTTTGTATAAAGCAACTACATATATTAAAAAGAACCAGCAATATCAATATTTGTTCAAGCATCAATATTTGTTCTGATTTCCTTTTGTCTTAGGTCTTACAATATCCAGTCAAAAAAAATGATTTAAGTTACTTAGGTTAATTGCTTTCTTCCTCACTTGTCAGTGTGATACTGTGGTTTATCAGTGATAGAATTAGGTTCATTTGTTATTGTTTATATGCCTTTTTGGTCATCCCTGTATCCCACTGATCTTTATTTAGGATCAACACAGATCATTTAAGAGTTAACATAGATGAGCTGTGCACTTTATGTTGCATGGCTATGGATTTTAACAAAGGTACAGGACAATGTATCTACTATCAAGTCAATGGATATAATGGTTCCATCACTATAAAATTCCACTGGGCTTTGCTTCTGTCATCACTCCCTCCCCAGGCCCCATGTCCTGATAATCACTGCTCTGCTCCCCATGACTAGCATTTCCATGTTCAGAATGTGTATAAGTGGAATCATGGAATAGATCACATTCAATGTCTTGATTTTTTTCACATAGTAAAATGAATTTAAGATTCATCTATGTTGCATGAATCAATAGTTCATTCTTTTCATCATGAGTATTTCATTGTGTGGATATCTCAGTATCCTAATTCATTCACCTGATGATTGACATCTGTACTGCTTTCATTATTTTTGAAATTATGAAAGAATTTGGTTAAACTTCTCTGGGAACTAGTAACTTTTATTAATTCACAAAATGAAACTGACGCAGAGCTTATTTACCCCTGCTTTCACCCATGGGGCCATGTTGGTCATCAGAAATATCTGCAAGAAGGAAGACAAAGAGAAATGTGTCTTGATCTTACATGTTTCTTTTCCCCAAGGAAGAAAGCAAATGTTTCTAGAAAACTGGACATAGAAAAAATTAGGAATTTAATCAAAATCACTCACTACTCATTGTACTGAAGGCCATATCAAAGTGTGAAGGTTGAATATTCCTTGGTAAATGATGGAAAAAGCATTTAGGAGTTTGATGGACAGAGAGAACAAGACTTAGAGGTGATCTTGAGAACTGGGCTGCAGGCATGTCTTGGTCAATCTTCATATTATTTCTCTCTTTTAGAGAAACTTTTCTGAAATGTTTCTTATCTCTTCAAAATAAAATGTGCTGTCCCAGAAGTTGATTCTAGCCAGATTTTCTTGAATTAATTTTGGATACTGGGTAATGAGAAGTAAAAAGTTACAGTAAGAAATGCTATAGGCCATTATTGCCATTAAAAGCAATAATGGAAGACAATATAGGATCATTACAGATAGGATCTTAAATTAAAATTACATCTAAATTCTTGACTCAGTTATGTTGATATAATTTAATAAACAACTGAGAAGTCTTCAGAGAGTTGTAGTGAATGAGATTCTGCAAATTAAATATAAATTGAACATGTTAACAAATTTATTTAATATGTACCCATAGGCTATGCTGTATTAAATGAGTAAGAATGGAAAATGTTTTCCATTAAAAATCTTAAGAATAGAATTTTGATTTGGCCAATTAGAAAATGAACTGCTTCCCATTTAAGTAAACACTTAAAAAAACAAACTTAGAAAAGTTTCATGTCATCTCCCCTAAAGGAGGCATCAGCTCAGACATCTGTGTGACATGAACTTCATTTTCCAAATCACTTCTTTTTGCTTTGTACCTTGCTGCAACTTCTGGAGCACCCTCTAGTTCCCCATGTTAAACCTCAGAGCCATCTTTGACCTATGCATCTCTTGCCTGCTCATTATATCCCAGTCACACACCTATTTACCACTACTTATCAGTTGCTCTTGCACATGGTTATTTTGCTGTGTATGGTTGGCAATTTAAAAGTCAATCAGACCAGGCATGATTATGCTTGTCTGTAATTCCAGTGACTCAAGAGGCTGAGACAAGGAGGATCACAAATTCAAAGCCAGGCTTAGCATCTTAGCAAGGCCCTAAACAACTCAGCAAGACTCTGTCTCTAAATAAAAATTTAAAAATGACTGGGAATATGGCAGTGGTTAAGTGCCCCTGGGTTCAATCCCAGGTAAAAAATAAATAAATAAAATAAAAAGGACCACTCTGTTTCCCTCTCCTTGTCTATAGAATAGTTAAAATAGCTGCTCCAGATTATTGGCTTTTTTCATATAGAATAGCACCTAACACATAACAAGACCTCAATAAATGTGACCATTTATGGTTATTAAAATCAGTACTGTTTGGTTTTATTCTGTACCAATTTCCACAATTTTACATTCAAAGAAATCACATGCAATATTGAATTATATTAATTATGTTATATATATTTTTCTATGTAAACAAATGGGATACATGTTGTTTCTCTGTTTGAACATGGAGTCAAGGAATACCATTTGTGTAATCATAAATTTACATAGGATAATGATGTTTGATTCATTCTGTTATTTTTTTCCTTCACCCCACCCCTCCTACCCCTCATTTCCCTTTATACAGTCCTTCCTTCCTCCATTCTTGCCCCCCTCCTTAATCCTAACCCTAAACCTAACCCTAACCCTAACACTAACACCTCCCACCAGCCATTATATGTCATCATCCACTGATCAGCGAGATCATTCGTCCTTTGGTTTTTTGAGATTGGCTTATCTCACTTAGCATGATATTCTCCAATTTCATCCATTTGACTGAAAATGCCATAATTTTATCATTCTTTATGCCAGAGTAATATTCCATTGTATACATATGCCACAGTTTCTTTATCCATTCATCAATTAAAGGACATATAGGTTGGTTCCACAATCTGGCTACGGTGAATTGAGCAGCATTGAACATTGATGTGGCTGTATTCCAGTAGTATGCTGATTTTAAGTCTTTTGGGTATAGGCCAAGGAGTGGGATAGCTGGGTCAAATGGTGGGTCCATTCCAAGATATCTGAGGAATCTCCATACTGCTTTCCAGAGTGGCTGCACTAATTTGCAACCCCACCAGCAATGTATGAGTGTACCTTTTTCCCCACATCCTCGCCAACACCTATTGTTGCTTGTGTTCTTGATAATCGCCATTCTAAATGAGGTGAGATGGAATCTTAGGGTAGTTTTGATTTGCATTTCTCTTATTACTAGAGATGCTGAACATTTTTTCATATATCTGTTGATTGCTTGTAGTTCTTCTTCTGTGAAGTGTCTGTTCATTTCCTCAGCCCATTTGTTGATTGGATTATTTGTATTCTTGGTGTAGAGTTTTTTGAATTCTTTATATATTCTGGAAATTAGTGCTCTGTCTGAAGTATGTGTGGCAAAGATATGCTCCCACTTTGTACTGAGATTTTCCTATGCTGAGAGAAAGATTTTTAGATTGAATCTATCCCAGTTGTTGATTCTTGCTTTTATTTCTTGTGCTATGGGAGTCCTGTTAAGGAAGTCTGATCCTAAGCCAACAAGTTGAAGATTTGGACCTACTTTTTCTTCTATAAGATGCAGGGTCTCTGGTCTGATTCCAAGGTCCTTGATCCATTTTGAGTTTTGTGCAGGGTGAGAGTTAGGGGTTTAGTTTCATTCTGTTGCATATGGATTTCGAGTTTTCCCAGCACCATTTGTTGAAGAGGCTATATTTTCTCCATTGCATATTTTTGGCCCCTTTGCCAAGTATGAGAAAATTGTATTTATTTGGGTTTGTGTCCATGTCCTCTATTCTGTACCATTGATCTACTGTCTATTTTGGTACCAATACCATGCTGTTTTTGTTACTATTGCTTTGTAGTAGACTTGAAGATCTGCTATTGCGATACCCCCTGCTTCGCTCTTTCTACTGAGGATTGCTTTAGCTATTCTGGGTTTCTTATTCTTCCAGATGAATTTCATAATTGCTTGCTCTATTTCTGTAAGGTACATCATGGGGATTTTAATTGGAATTGCATTGAATCTGTATAGCACTTTAGGTAGTATGGCCATTTTGACAATATTAATTCTGCCTATCCAAGAACATGGGAGATCTTTCCATCTTCTAAGGTTTTCTTTAATTTCTTTCTTTAGTGTTCTGTAGTTCTCCTTGTAGAGGTCTTCCACCTCTTTTGTGAGATTGATTCCCAAATATTTTACTTTTTTTGATCCTATTGTGAATGGGGTAGTTTCCCTAACTTCTCTTTCTGATGATTCATCACTTATGTATAAAAATTCATTGCATTTATGAGCATTGATCTTGTAACCTGCTACTTTACTGAATTCACTTATGAGTTCTAAAAGTTTTCTGGTGGAATTTCCGGGATCCTCTAAATATATAATCATGTCATCAGCAAACAGGGATAGTTTGAGTTCTTTTTTCCAATTCGTATCCCTTTAATTTCTTTGGTTTGTCTAATTGCTCTGGCTAGAGTTTCAAGGACGATGTTGAATAGAAGTGGTGAAAGGGGGCATCCCTGCCTTGTTCCAGTTTTTAGGGGGAATGCTTTCAGTTTTTCACCATTTAGAATGATATTGGCCATGGGCTTAGTGTAGATGGCCTTTACAATGTTAAGGAATGTTCCTACTATCCCAATTTTTTCTAGTGTTTTGAGCATGAAGGGATGCTGTATTTTATCAAATGCTTTTTCTGCATCTATAGAAATAATCATGTGATTCTTAACTTTAAGTCTGTTGATATGGTGAATGACATTTATTGATTTCTGGATGTTGAACCAACCTTGCATCCCTGGGATAAAACCCACTTGATCGTGGTGCACTATCTTTTTAATATACTTTTAGATGCGATTTGCTAAAATTTAGTTGAGAATTTTTGCGTCAATGTTCATTAAGGATATTGGTCTGAAATTTTCTTTCCTCGATGTGTCTCTGTCTGGTTTAGGTATCAGGGTGATATTGGCTTATAGAATGAGTTTGGGAGGGTTCCCTCCTCTTCTATTTCATGGAATACCTTGAGGAGGATTGCAATGAACTCTTCTTTAAAGGTTTTGTAGAACTCGACTGAGAACCCATCTGGTCCCAGACTTTTCTTTGTTGGTAGGCTTTGGATGACCTCTTCTATTTCATTGCTTGAAATTGATTTATTTAAGTTGTGTATAACCTCCTCATTCAGTTTAGGTAATTCGTATGTCTCTAGAAACTTGTTGATGTCTTCGAGGTTTTCTGTTTTGTTGTAATATAGATTTTAAAAATAGCTTCTAATTATGTTTTGTATTTCAATCGTGTCTTTTGTGATATTTCCTTGTTCATTCTGAATTTTGTAATTTGAGTTTTCTCCCTCTTTCTCTTTGTTAGTGTGGCTAAGGGTTTATCAATTTTGTTATTTTTTCAAAGAACCAACTATTTATTTTGTTAATTTTTCCAATTGTTTCTTTTGTTTCAATTTCATTGATTTCAGCTCTGATTTTAACTATTTCCTGTCTTCTAATACTTTTGGTATTGTTCTGCTCTTCTTTTTCTAGGGCTTTGAGTTGTAGTGTTAGGTCGTTTATTTGTTGATTTCTACTTCTTTTGTTGAATGCACCCCATGAAATAAATCTTCCTCTAAGTACTGCTTTCAGAGTGTCCCAGAGATTTTGATATGATGTGTCTTTGTACTCGTTTACTTCTAAGAATTTTTTTATTTCCCTCCTGATGTCTTCTGTTATCCATTCATCATATAATAGTGTATTATTTAATCTCCAGGTATTGGAGAAGTTTCATTTTTTATTCTGTCATTTATTTCTAATTTCAATCCATTATGATCTGATAGAATACAAGGTAGTATCTCTATCTTCTGGTATTTGCTAACAGTACCTTTGTGGCATAAAATATGGTCTATTTTCGAGAAGGATCCATGTGCTGCTGAGAAGAAAGTGTACTCGCTCTTTGTTGCATGGTATATTCTATATATGTCCGTTAAGTCTAAATTGTTGATTGTGTTATTGAGATCTATGGTTTCTTTATTCAATTTTTGTTTGGAGGATCTATCCAGTGGTGAGAGAGGTGTGTTAAAATCGCCTAGTATTATTGTATTTTGGTCTATTTGATTTCTGGAATTAAGAAGGATTTGTTTGATGTACATGGATGAGCCAATGTTCTGGGCATAGATATTTATGATTTTTATGTCTTGCTGATTTATGCTACCCTTAAGCAGTATGTAATGTCCTTCTTTATCCCTTCTGACTAGTTTTGGCTTGATGTCCACATTATCTGAAATGAGGATGGATACTCCAGCTTTTTGCTGTGTCCATGTGCATGGTATGTTTTGTCCCATCCTTTCATCTTTAGTCTATGGGTATCTCTTTCTATGAGATGAGTCTCTTGCAGGCAGCATATGTTTGGATTTTTCTTTTTATTCCAATCTGCCACTCTATGTCTGTTGATTGATGAGTTCAGGCCATTAACTTTCAGGGTTATTATTGTGATATGATTTGTATTCCCAGTCATTTGACTCATATTTGTTTTTTGACATGATTTGTTTTCTCCTTTATTTGGCTATTCCTTTAGGCTAGTTTCTCCCGTTGCTGATTTGCATTGTTGTTTTTCATCTCTTCCTCATGGAATATTTCGCTGAAAATGTTCTGTAATGCCGGCTTTCTTTTTGTAAATCCCTTTAGCTTTTGTTTATCATGGAAGGATCTTATTTCATCGTCAAATCTGAAATTAAGTTTTGCTGGGTATAAGATTCTTGGTTGGCATCTGTTTTCTTTCAGGGTTGGTAAATGTTGTTCTAGGCCCTTCTATCTTTTAGGGTCTGGATTGAAAAATCTGCTGATATTCTTATTGGTTTCCCCCTGAATGTAATTTGATTCTTTTCTCTTGCAGCCTTTGAAATTCTGTCTTTATTTTGTATGTTAGGTATTTTCATAATAATGTGCCTTGGTGTGGGTCTATTGTAATTTTGTATATTTGGAGTCCTATAAGCCTCTTGTACTTGGTTTTCCATTTCATTCTTCAGATTTGGGAAATTTTCTGATATTATTTCATTGAATAGATTGTTTATTCCTTTGGTTTGTTTCTCTAAGCCTTCCTCAATCCCAATAATTCTTAAATTTGGCCTTTTCATGATATCTCATAATTCTTGTAGATTCTGTTCATGATTTCTTACCATCTTCTCTGTTCGGTCAACTTTGTTTTCAAGGTTAAATATTTTGTCTTCACTGTCTGAGGTTCTGTCTTCCAGGTGTTCTATCCTATTGGTTATGCTTTCTATGGAGTTTTTAACTTGGTTTATTGTTTCCTTCATTTCAAGGATTTCTATTTGTTTGTTTTTTTTTTCAGTATCTCTAACTCTTTTTTGAAATGATCTTTTGCTTCCCGTAGTTGGTCTTTTAACTGTTGATTGGTGCGATCATTTAATGCCTGCATTTGCTCTTTCATCTCCTCCTTCAATGCCTGCCTTTGCTCTTTCATCTCCTCATTTGCTTCCCTGATTGTTTTAATTATGTACATTCTGAACTCCCTTTCTGACATTTCTTCTGCTGTGCTGTCATTGGGTTTTATTGATATTGTATCTAGGTTTGTTTGGGACATTTTCTTCCCTTGTTTTCTCATATTGGTCAGATATCAGTGGGACTCTGAGATATTGCAGATTTCCTCTATTGGCTTATAGTGTCCCTGTAGATTTCCAGTATATCACCTCCCTGTCTTCAGTAGCCTGAAGTCTTGGAGGAACTTGATAATGCAGTGCTTCCAAATAAAGCTGCCCCAAACCCGCTACTGGTTCCAGGGCTTGGAGCTGGCACTCTGTAGAAAGGTTCTCACTGGGGAACCTGCTCTGAGAAGCTGGTCGTGGAAGGAACCCACCGCCTGAGGGAGCAGGGCTGCCCTGGGAAGACTCTAGCTTCCCTGCCCTGCTCTGAGTAGTCGTCCCTGTCTGGGCCTGCCGCCCGGGCCGAGCTCAGCCAGGTGGGTGAGACTCACCCCATGGCTCTATGTTAGTCCGAGTCTCTCAATGCCTCCCCTTCTTGATTCCTGGGTTCTGGAGCAACAGGAGATGCAGTCACCCTCTAGTCTGCCATCTTAGATCCTGTTATATATTATTGATTATATGAATTATAACATAGATGATCTTCTGGTAGGTAATCTATATAACTTGCATCCAACCGATGTTGAAAATTTTTTAAAAAATTTAATAGCAGGCACATCTTTATACTACAAGATATGTATTTATTCTAAATATTCATTTTGTATATTAAGTTCCAATATTTTTCTTCATGGGAAAGGGAACCCATGATGTCTTGGTGAAGACTTTCCTCTCAAATGTGCACTTGAAAGTTGATTGATTTAAAACGTCCATTCTGATAATTGAGTAAATGTCAGTACTGATCCCAGAAACTGATATGGAGTTGCCCACAGGCAGCAAAACTCACAAATGAACTGTTGTTGGTGAGACCCGGGGTTCAGGGTTACGCCACATGCATCCAAGATGGCGACTGGCAGAGAGCCAAAGGGCGTGCTGAATGCACCTTGAGAAAAACAGGAAGCGTTTACCATTGGCTATATGATAATTAGTTCAACTGCTTAGCGCGTGGACAGATATATCTTACATGTATGCTTGAGCTCGTGATCGCTTGACCTTTAATAGGATTGGATGGACATATCTTGTTACAATTGCTTATGCATGAGACTGTTTATATATTGATGATGTTATCCGAATAAAGCGGAAGCTGCTTCATGAACTTCTGAAGTGTATGTGTTGTTTGTCCTGCTGGTCGGCGGCAAGCAGCAATGAACTGCACAGATGTATGCCTCATCTATTAATCCCTTATGCCTTTAGTGCAGTGTCACAAACAAAAATAGATAGTAATTGGTGATCAAGGAATGGATCACTTGTAGACAAAAAAGCAACAAGCTGTTTCTTAGGAGCAGCTGCTGAAGAGCCATCTTCATGTATGGAAACCCCCACCTGACTCCTTCAAAGAATGAGTTCATTTGCTCTTTATCCTGGAGTACCAGTATAGAATCAAAAAATGTTAGTTGGGCAGGAAGGAAAGCAATTTTGTAAGTCATCCCTGAGGTACAGATTCACCATGTGGGGAAAGAACCTATCATTTTTCAACCCCTGTCTCCATGTTTAAACCCTCATCTCATTCATTAATAAAGTTATTTCCTGAGAAGAATTGAAGAATCAGAAATCTTTCTCGACAACACAAATGCAAATTTTTGATCCTCAGCATCATTTGTGTAACTGGGAGAACAAAGTAGAATGGGACCACCTAGGGCCATTGATTGTGTCTGATTGTTTTAGCCTGAAACTCCGCAAAACTCAAAAATATAAAAAGAAATGAACATGGAGTTTTTCTAGTTGAACCAGGTGAATAATCTGCATCATCCATGCCCACTCCATGACCACAAGGCAAACTGTAGTCAAATGACTCTGGGAGTCATCCTGAAAAATCACTGACTGAGGAAAAATATTGAGGAAAAAATAAAAAAGGATGATAGGGAGAGTTAGAAGACATTCTGTGCACAGTTCCTGTGTTAGTCAACTTTATGTTACTAAACATATACTCAAGGTAATCCATTTGTCATGATTAAATCTTCTTTTGGCCAGGTGCAGAGGCACACGCCTATAATCCCAGCAATTTAGGAGGCTGAGGCAGGAGGATCACAAGTTCAAAGCCAGCCTCCACAACTTATCAAGGCCCTATGCAACTTAGTAAGACCCTGTCTCACAATAAAAAATAAAAAGGGCTGGGCATGTGGCTCAGTGGTTAAGCACACCTGGGTTCAATTCCTGGTACTGAAAAAAAAATTCTTTTGGCTCACAGTTTCATAGGTTTCTGTCCATAATCCACTGACATCATTGTTTTGGACTGTGATGAGTTAGCACATACTGATGGGAGCAGATGGTGGAACAAAACAGGTCACCTCACGACCTGGAAACAAAGAGAGAGAGAGCGAGCAAGAGACCAGGATCCTATAATCCTTTTCAGAGCATACTCCAAATAAATATCTAAAGACCTCTCAAAAAGTCCCACCTCTTCAAGATTCCATCACTTTCCAAGTATGCCAACTTGGGTACAAAGCTTTTAACATAAGTATCTTTAAAGGGGGTTTTAGTATTCAATTTGTAGCAGTTCCCAAAATATTCTTTCTTATAGGTAAATAAATTGTGCATTACACTCACATAACTCCCACACAAATTCCTCATAGCTAATTGTGGGTTTTATTCATTCATTTATTTATTTATTACCTTTATTCTGGTAATTGTCTGGTAACATTTTCCTTGCTTAACATTTTCCAGCCCACATAGAATATCTCTGATTTCAGTGTTATATGAAACCCTTCTATAGTTCAGTTCTTTCCTAGCTGCCTGACTTCCAACCATTGATATTCTGTTCCCCCATGTGTTTCTGGTCCACATATCCACAATGTAGTTCATGATTCAGGCATTCAAGCTCCCTGATTGCCTTCACACATCAAGACTTTGAAATGATTGAGTAAGATTTAATGGATAAGTTTTAATGGGGGCAATGTGTGCACACAGGCAAATGAGTCTCAAATTGTGTTAAAGATGCATCCCTTAGAGAATCCTTTCAAAACTCTCTTCATGACTGGATCAAGATGGTGGAAATGAGGTAGGCTGCAGGTCTCAACTCCACAGTTTGGAAACAAAGCAGTGAGAGAATCACATAATGGAGAGGTGGGTGAGAGAGGGAATACACTGATTCACAGTACTGAACTACCAGAGCATTGCAGGGACTTGAAAATTCTGGTTACTAGAAATAAACAAACAAAACAGAAAAGAATGTGTTACCCCAGAGGCAGCACCTGCAGCATCAGGGCAAGTCTGGGGGGAGAGGAATAAGACATGGAGAAAGAAGGGGCAAAGCTGACAAGCTTAGTTCAGAAAAAGCAGAAAAGAGAGAAAGACAGAGTTAGTGCAGAAGTTGCAAAGACACATGTCGAGCAAGAAATGTTCTATTCTCTCAATTTGCCAGTGTAGAACTGTGGTGGCAGCCCTTTTGTAGAGACAATATCTCAGCTTACAGTTAGGGAAAGCCTTCCTACCCAGATATAACAACAAATATTATCATAGGGAACACCTTTAAATGAGCCAGCTGAGTAAACTGTGCAGTGGGATCACAGCCTGTGAGGTGAAGACACCCGAACTGCCCCACCTGCTCTGGCTTCTGCAGAGTGAAGTGGAGCAGAATAGAGCACATGACACTACCAAGGAGCACAGCACCTATGGTGTGCTGCACACTTCTGCCCCAGGCCACCACTTTTTGCTTCTGCCAGGAGTTGCAACCCCCATAAAATGGCAGGTACCTCTGCTGTTGGCCACCACCGAATAACCAGTCTTTCTTCGCCACCCCATGCCCCAGTTGCCAGGCTGTCCCATCCCTCTGCCGCTGCACTCTGTGCACTGAAACTCACAGTTGTTTTGACAACCTCAAGCATATACTGCATTTCTATAGGCAAGTTCACAAGACTGTAGTCCCAGGCAGAGAGAGACCTGTCCACTATTGTGCAATTAAGGGTCATTTCCTCTGCCCTTCCTGAGAGTTACTAGGTGTCAGTCATGCTGAGGGAGTGCAGAACCCAACTAGGTTCATTCCAGAAGTGGGGAGACTGAGGTCTGTGTACATAGATGTAATGACCTGAGTTCTGCACAGTTCTTTAAGGAGAAAGATGAGCTGAGTGCAGAATAAACTAAATATACAGCTCCTTGTTCCATCATGGGGACAGCTAGTATTGTTACTACCTTTGAGAAACTTGGAGAATAAGCTGAGGAGACATGCGCATTTACTACACCCTCCAGAACCTGACAGAATCCAAATCTGGAAACCCCAGTAAGAAATCTCTCTATCTCAAATAACCTGTCTTGGAATAATTTTATACTCCTTAGTGTTCATTTTCTTTCTGGAATTGTCTACTGTGTTTATTCGATAGGTTCTTCCCCCCAATTATTTGACTTTGCATACTTTAATCCTAATTCATGTATTTTACAAAATGTTTTAATGTCTATCTTTTTTATGTTTAACATTCTTTCTCTCTCTCTCTCTTCCCACCCACCCACCTCGTACAGGGAATTGAACCCAGGATTACGGCACCCACTGAATTACTGCATTATATCTCCCACCATCCTTTTCTTCTCCTCCTCCTCCTGTCTATTCTGGTATTATCCACTTCAGTCTCTCCACACCCCCTCCCTTTTTTTGTTTTTGTTTTTTTTAAATGACAGATCAAATATCCTGAAACATACATATATTTTGATAGTCTTCTAATCCCAGTTGAGTTCAAATATTAAAGTAACACACACACAAGATAATTCAATATTGTTCCAAGGCACTTATAGATTCTCCATGACTAGATGAAAACAAGAACAATTAGGATGACAATTAGCATGTAATAAAAAATAATTTTGCTTACAATTTGCAAAATGCATTATTATTGCAGTCTTTGTTTCCTGACAACCTGCAATGCTGGCTGCATGAATCCAGTGATTTTAAATTCAGAAACTATTTTCTAAAACTTCAGAACAAATAATTTACAATTAATTACACAATGATTTAGACCATGCAAAATTTCTTACATCTTCTTTTAATAATATTTTATGACTGCAACTTTATCAAATCATATACCTACTCTCCCTTTACATATACAAAATAATGCATATATGATAAAACAGCAAAAGAGTAGTCCTTCAACTCAATTTATCCTGAAAATATTACCATATTAACAGGTCTACATGCAGTGTGCAACAGGATTAAGAGATAGTAAGGCAATAATACTTGAAGTTACAAAATAAACAATATGTAATACTTTTTCCTAAAGCAGGTAGATGGTCCCAGCAAAGTAATATTATGGTAACAATATACATTGCTGTTAGTCCCACATTTTCAAGATGGAATACTATAAATCTGGCTTTAGTGGCACTTAAATTTTCCAGTACAATTTAAAATGTCTTTTAGTTTCTTGAATCATGTTCATTCTGAAAGTGTTTGGGTTTTCCACATTGATTACCAAAACCAGTCTCTTGGTTTCTGTTGAACTTTCTGCTATTTGAGCTTTCTTGTCACTGAAAGTAGGTGGACATTCTGTACAAGTCTCTGTGTGAATGCCTCCTAATGGATGATCACATTTTCCATTTCCAGAGGTTATCAAGCCTTTAGACTCTTTGTTCAGACCATTCCTGAATTTGAAGTTCATTTCATTCTTCTCTTATAAATGTATTATGTTCACTTGCCAATACAAAGATTCAGCAGTTCTTTCAGGTAGGGGTGGTGGTGAATCTTCACTAACATCACCATCTTTTTCCTCACCCAAATGTATATCATTCCTGCCATATCATGTCTAGCAAAGGACATTAGCAATACTTTCCTAGTAGAAATGCTTTCAGTACTAGTGGCAGCAGAAACCGTGGCACTTGTTTAAATATTAGTTTCATTCTTGGGCACAGCACCATCAGATTTCCTTTCATCTGACTCCGAGTCATCAGAGTGAAGAGGATTAGTAAAACTAAGAGGTGCTCTGAATAGAGGTGAACTATTTTGATGATCCACAATATCAAAGGTTTCAACTTGTGCTGTAGGGCTCAGTGTTAAATTCAGTTTTCATAGTTTGACAGTGAATATCTGAGGATTTGCCTTCAGATGAATGAGGTGTGGCATTTTCAGGTCCATGAAATGACCACATTACATGCCCTTGCTTATCAAGAGGAAGGCAGTCTGACCTGGGAAGTGTGTCTAAATTCTTCAGTGATTCTTCTGGTGCAATAACAGAGGAGCTTTGTTCAACTGTACTGCACTACAGTCCACATAAGAATTCGGAGAAATCATCAACTTTTAGATCCCCTGAACTTAACTCCTGTGACTTAGAGATTTTATAAATTATACAAAATAAAGCAGATTTAATTTTATTTGCATGTCTCCTATTCAAGAGTGTGTTCCCAACAAAACTTTTTGGTCCCTCTTGGATAGCAACTTTCTTAATCTCAAAACTTATATTTCACTCCAATTTTTTATCTATTTGTTCAATAGTTGATTCATTTTTTTCCCTGGAAAAATACTGAGGTCTATTGAGTGCTGTTCTGAGGAAGCCTCTTGCAATACTGGCTTTGGGTGGTATCTACCATTGTCCTGCCACACAGTAGTGACTGTTGGAAAAGCTAAAGGGAAACAAGGTGTCAAGATGGGTGGTTGCAGTATTTCTTCCTTAGCACCCCCTTCCACAAGGCAACTATGAGTCCTTGGTGGTTTTGAAGGAGGAGAATCTTATTTTTCCATTATCTATGGAGCAGACCATACTTTCAGAGCTAATTTCATTCCCTTCCTCAGCAATTTTCTGGGTTTCATGAATTACATATACCCGTAGTTGTTTTTTAAACAGTTGGGTGATAGCTCTATGAACAAGCTCATATTGCTCCTTTGTACTGCAGAGTGCCTTTGAGTTGTCATTTCTTGTATTAAATTAAATACATTAAATTCTTCTAGTATTATCCCAGCTTTAAGTAAATTCCACATATAATCTGTGGCACAAATGGCACCTGTTCTTCCACAACCTGCACTGCAATGGATTCATACAGGAACATCTTCATGCTCTTGGTATTTCCTCAGTAAGCTTATCATATTCAGAATATAATCAAATGATGAAGGAACATCATGGACTGGTCAGTTCACATAATGAAACTGATACAGCTTAAAGATTCATTTTGAAATTCAAAAAACAGTGTCCTAATGAAGTAGTCTGTCCTTGCTTGTTTATCTTCACAAGAAATTTTGAATGGTACTAATGTTGTAGGGTCTTCACACAAAGGCCAGTAGCGCTCACATTTTTTCCTTCCCATATCAAAATCTGGACAGGTTATTACAATGATTACAACATTGCACTCCCATTCATCCAAGAATTAATCACTGTATTTGCTAAAGGTCCTTGTGTCACCACACAAGGTTTTGGCCCACAGACACCCTTAATAAAATTTACAATGATATAGTCTGAATCTTGAGAAAGGAGTCTTTAAGGTCAACTTAGCTCTAATAGAATGGCGGTATGTCCTTCTATCAGTTATTTTTTAACATTTTCTTCTTTTTCTCCAGTAGCTGTGGGATAAATCTTTTCTGTTCTATATTTGGAACCTAATCTTCTTAATCACAACATTCCTTTGTCGCCTAGTGAAGCTGTCACTGTAATCACAACTACTTGGGAGGGCTGAGGCAGAAGCATTGGGAATTGGAGGGTGGCCTGAGTCACATGAAATCCTGGGTGAAGTTGTCCTCCGCAATGTGGTTCAGATTCTTCATGGTCAGGACCCTTTAGATTAATTTCTTCAGGATCTCTACTTGCTCCAACCTCCTGCATTCCCCAGGCTGTTGTGGCTGGCCTTGGCGCCACCTGCTCAGGGTCCACAAACCGCGCTGGGTTCTCCCAGCTCACTCCGCCTAGCCTGTCCCTCCCTCCCGAACCCCGCCCACCCTCCACTCCCTACTCCTCCCCACCGCCCCTATGGCAGCTGTGGCTGCACCCCGCCCGGGTTTCCGGACCCTGCAACTTCCAGGAGCAGCCAGCCGCTCTCCCACAGTATGAGGTGAGGTGAGCTCCTGGGGCTAGCGCCAACCCCAAACCGCAGCTTCCTCCAACCTCCTTCCCGCCACCTTCCCTCTCCTCCCCGTCCCCTCTCCCCGCCTCCCCTCTCCCCGTCCTCTTCCTCCTCCCTCCCCCTCCTCCTCCCTCCCCCTTCTCCTCCTCCCTCCTCCTCCTCTTCCAGCCTAGGCCGCCGCCTCTTTGGAGCGCGGCTCTCCTTTTGACCTGCTGCGTCCCTCGTTCTTTCTCAACTCCTCCACCAATGAGCCTCTGCCGCCCCCGCCTCCTCTCAGCCACTCTCTGCCTCTTTCTCCCTCTCTCTCTACCCTTCTTTATTCATTTATTTTTGCTTCCTCTTATTTCTTTTAAAACCCTATATAGTTTAATAGTAATACTTAGGATCAAACAAAAATGAGAACTTAGGCAAGAGAAAGAAATAACAGGTCTATAATTAGGAATGGAAAAATTCAAATTATTCCTATTTGCAGATAATATGATCTTATGCTTACAAAACCCTAACGTTTCCCCCACAAGACTTATAGATGTGATAAAAAAAATTCTGTAAAGTATCAATATAAAATCAACAACTTTTCTATGCACGAATAGTGAATTTGCTGAGAAATAAATTCAGGAAACCAATTCCAATCACAATAGTTTTTAAAAAATACCTAGGAATAAGGGTAACCAAGAAAGTGAACGACCTCTACATTAAAAATTATAAAACACTAAAGAAAAATAAAAGGAGACACCAGATGAAAAGAGCTCCCATATTTATGGATAGTCAGAATTAATATCATTAAAATGGCCATACTACCAAATGTGATCTACAGATTGAATGCAATACCTATTAAAATACCAATGACACTCTTTGCAGATCTAGAAAAAACAATCCTAAAACTCATATGGAGGAACAAAACTCACAGAATAGCTGAAGCAATGCTGAGAATTGTTGGAGGCATCACAGTACCTGATTTCAAATTATACTACTGAGCCATAGTAACTAAAACTGCATGGTACTGGCATAAAAACAGACACATGGAGCAATGGAACAGAGTAGAAGACACAGAAGCAATCCCACACAGCTATAGTCATCTGACTCTTGACAAAACTGACATAAACCTACATGGAAGAATAGAAAGTCTATTTAACAAGTGGTCCTAGAAAAACTAGATATCCTTATGGATCCATATGGATACAGATCTCTTAGCCTGCACAAAAGGAAACTCTAAAATTAAGTGAAGGCAAAAGTATTAGATCAAAAACTTTGCAACTATTAGAAGAAAAAATTGGGGAAACTCTTTGATATACTGGCACAGGCAAAGATTTCCTGAATAGGACCACTATACCTCAGGAAATATGAGGCAAGAGAAAGAAATAACAGGTCTAACTCAGGAAATATGATGAAGAATCAGTAAATCAGCATCAAATTTAAAAGCTTCTGTACAACAAAGGAAATAATTATCAGAGTGAAGAGACCACCTATAGAATGGGAGAAAATCTTTGGCAGCCACCCTTCAGAAAATAAATATCCCAAATGAATAAAGAAATATAAAAACTCACCATTAAAACAAATAGTTCAATCAATACATGTACAAATGAACTGAACAGGTACTTATCAAAAGAAATACACATTAAAAAATGTCCACCTTTGTTTAGCAATTAAGAAAATGCTAATTAAAACTACACTGAGATTCCCTCTCCTGTTAGAATGGCAAGCAAGAAGAATACAAATAACAATAAATTATGTGGGGAAAAGAAACACTTATACACAGTTGATGAGGACTTAAATTTGTATAGTTACTGTAGAAATGAGTATGGAGCTTCCCCAAAAGGCTAAAAGTAGAACCACCATATGATCAAGTTCTGTCATTCTTTGGTATTTATCCAGAAGAATAAAAGTCAGTAGACTTTAAAAAAATATGCATACAAATGTTTACCACAGCACAATTCACAATTGTCAAGTTATGGAATCAGCCTAGATGTCTGTCAACAAATGAATGGATAAAGAAAATATTATATACAAACACACACACACACACATACACAATGGGGTTTATTCAGTCATAAAGCACAAAATTGTATCATTTGTGGGGAAACTGATGAACCTGGAGAATGTAATTTTGAGTGAAATAAGTCAGACTCAGAAAATATTGTATGTGGAAACTAGAAGGGTTGGTGGAGGTGACACCATGAAAGTAGAAGAGAGACCAAGAGTGTACCAGGAAGAGGATCCGGGAGCAAGGATGGGGGAGGCATTGAGAAGTTAAGTTAATCAAATTGTTTACATAGATACACAAACACACCATTTTGTAAAATAGACATCAATAGGGCAGGGACGGGAAGATGAACCTCTCTTCAAGAGTGAAAAAGTTTCTCCCCCAAACACAAAAAGTTGAAAAAAAAAAAAACCCCTGGCAAACAAAATTGAAGTAATTAAGAGCTCCTGCTTCCTACTGTCACTCCCTTAAATTAGGTGACCATGAACCAGGCTGAGAAGCAGTAGAAATCAGGTTGGGAAGAGCGCTAAAGACCATGGACAGGAGTGCTGGACACTTGCACTGAGGCATTTAGAAGGGTTCTGGTAGATGGTGTGGGGCATTGCAGTGTGTGGACAAGGGGAATAAGCCAATCAAACCATACCTTAGGTGAAAGTTTGCTTTAACAATGCTTAGGATGTACTGGGATGAATTGATAGATTACTGCAGAAGGCTAATTGAAAGGTTGAGGTGGGACACAAAGTTGAATGCAATGTGCAATGGAAGAAATGGACTCGAAAAGAAAGGATTAGAAAAAAGGGAATAAAAAGGGATCTCAGGGAAATAAAAGGGAGACCAACAGAGTAGAGGAAAAGGTTAGAGAAGGAGAGAGAAGAGGACATGAGGAAGTATTGGGGAACAAAGTCTACCAAATTATGCTATGTCCATGTGTGAATATACCATGATGAATCTAGTTTATATATATTAGTATAATGTACTACTACTACCACTACTACTAATAATGATTATAGATAGGAGATCAAGGGAATAGAGCTAGCAGATCAGGTGAGGAAGGAGAGGCGGGAAAGGGAAGGTACTGAGGAATGAGATTGATCAATTTATGATATGTGCATGTATGAATATTGCACAATGAATTCCATTATGTATAGTTATGTACCTATAACAAGGATAATGAATTTTTTAAAAGGAAAGGACTTACAGGGAAGTGGATAAAGAAAGAACTAAATTAATGCAATCAATGAAAATTACCTGAAGAAGTCCCCAAATTTTAAAAACTGAGAAAATAGCCAAAATAAGCAAGTTGAAGCAGCTTCTGGCAGAGGAAAAAAAAGATGAGTTCCAGGGCAAAACACATCTGCAGTGTTCTGTGGGTTTGCCACCACCAAAGAGAAGCCCCAGTAAGAACTAGATGGAAGGGCTTGCCTGAGGTTTGAAATCTTTTTTATATTGTACAGGTGACCTAACTCGAGTTTTCCTTCTCTGGTGGGGACAACGTGTCATCATGCCATTCACACTTGAACAGTTAGAAGGGCCTTGGTAGCAAGGCCCTCCTGTAGGGAGGTGTTGGGTAAGGTTCAGACAGGGCAATAATTGGAGAGAATATTGTCTCTCCTGCAACTGTCACGCATGAGAGCAGCACCTGACTAGAACTCCTGCTCCCTCTTAAAAGTATCTCTAAGTCTTTGGAACCAGGTGGGCTCAGGCTGAGGCTCCTCCAACACTTTGTCCTCAAGTGGTCTATTTGATGTGCTCTGATTGCCCCCTGCTTTAGTCAGCTCATGGTGCTACAACAAACCATAGCCTGGATAGCTGAGGCAACAGACACTTAAACATTTCTCACCTTTCTAGAGCTGGAAGTGGAAGATTGGAAGGCCAGTTATGGTTGGGTTCTGGTGAGAACTTTCACCCCAGATTGTAAACCCAGGCTTTTTTGTGTGTCCTCACATAGTAGAGAGAGAGGGGGGAAGCAGATTCTCTCCTTCAAGAGGACTAAGCTCTTTCATGACAGTTTCATCTCTGTGACCAAATTACCTAACAAAAGCTCCATCTTCCTAATAAACACAATGACTTGGGAGACTAAGCCTTCAAAATATAAATGATGAGGGGGAGACATAAGCATTTAATCCATGGAACCCCAAATATTGGAAATGGAAGGAGATAATCCCATAGACAAGGGATTGAGGAATGGATACACTCAGAATTATGAAGGTTCATGTTTCAATTTGTACTTGTTTACATTTCTCCTGATCAGTGTCTTAGAAGTCAGAACTCAAGGAAAGACTTGGACAGTGACTGGAGTGACTGACATGTCATGCACTGCACACACCCAACACCAAGTAGCAGCACACAGACAGATGGATGCTAGCAACAGGTTTTGAAGGGGAATTGTTCGAAGCTCATAGAAGGCACCTCTTTCTCTACAGGTATGTCCAGGATGTGTTTCCAAGATCCTTTCTGCATGTTGCATTAGATGACTCCCAGTTTGTCTCATGGCTATTGATTTTAATTCTAATATATTTAGCCAAGTTTATACTGAAATATTATTATTCAATGAAATTTATCTGTCTTGAAAATGCCCTCTACAGTTTTAAAACAAATTCCCCTAAGGTTTCTTGTATGACATTTGAAGTATTTTTTTAACAATACATTATTTTGAAATAAATTTAGGTTTGCAGAAAAATTGCAAAGGCAGCACAGAGAATTCCTACATGTTCTTTACCCAGACTTTTCTATGTCACATGATACCATTTTCAATGCAAAGAAATTAACATTTATGCATAACCATTAGCTAAACTGGACTATTCACATTTACTGAGTTTTTCCACTGATGCCTTATTTCTTCTTGTTGTTCCAGTATGCAATACAAGACATCTTGTTGCATTTAGTCACCATGTCTCCTCAAGTTTCTTCAGTCTGAACACTTACCAATTTCTCCAGACCAACTGAATGTGCCCTATCACCGGGACCCAGACCGACTGATTGCACCCGGCCTCCAGGATCCCACAACTACACCAAACACACCGGACCTCCAGGACCTCTGCCGGACCAACTGCATCCCGTCTCCAGGACCTCCAGCTGACCAGGTCCACTCCTGAGCTGCAGCTCCCCATTTGCCAACACATTTTGAAGCCAGAGCGGCCATCTTGGATAATCCTGGAAGCCATAGCTCTGATCTTTGGGTGGGGAAAATCCCATCATGCAACACCTGCTGGAGGCTTGAAGCTCATTGTCAGGTACCTCTCATGCATCAGGCTACTGAACACTGGGAGGTTTCATTAGTATATGACTGTTATACAGATTTTCTTTTTTCTCCTCTTTAAAAAAAATTTAAGTTTTTATTTCTTTACTTTTCCTGCTTTCTTTTCCTTTTGTTTACCTGTTTCCTCAGAGACTCTTTCTCCCTTTTATGCATGCTAACAGCCGATATTCTTTTGATTACACTCTCACACTTTCTATTTTCTAGAACTTCCATATATTCTTTTCTTATCCCATTAACAGCTACATCCTACATCCCTCTGAATCCTCTTTGTCCTCCATTAAAAACTGCAGACCTTATTGCAAAGCTGTTTGCTATACCGAAGATAATATTTGAACTCATTTTGTATATTATGACAATTTTGTTATTGTCCCCATAGGTGCTATTTGGTCTAGGATTGCATAGTGTCTGAATTGGGCACTGCTAACATTGATCTCCCCTTAAAGAAAGGGTTTTGGAAACCTATAGGGCCACTATAAGCCTATAGGGGGAAATCTCCAATACCCCAGATCTGCACTGCTAGAGGGGAAGATACATGAACAACATGAAAAAACAAGGGAAGAAAATGATCCAAACAAATCAAGATTCTATATTCATAGAATTCAATGACAGTATGTTAGAAGAAATGTCAGGAAAGGACTTCAGATTATACATGATTAAGATGATTCGAGAAGTAAAGGATGAGATAAGAGAGCAAATGCAGGCAATGAATGATAATACCAATAAGCTGAAAGAGCACCTGCAGGAAGCAAAAGATCATTTCAACAAAGAGATAGAGATTCTCAAAAAGAACCAAACGGAAATCCTTGAAATGAAGGAGACAATAAACCAAATACAAAATTCAATGGAAAGCATCACCAACAGACTAGACCACTTGGAAGACAGAACCTCAGACAATGAAGATAAAATATTTAATCTTGAAAATGAAGTCATCCAAACAGAGAAGATGGTAAGAAATCATGAACAGAATCTCCAAGAACTATGGGACATCATGAAAAGACCAAATTTAAGAATTATTGGGATTGAGGAAAGCACAGAGATACAAACCAAAGGAATGAACAACCTATTCAATGAAATAATATCAGAAAATTTCCCAAACCTGAAGAATGAAATGGAAAATCAAATACAAGAGGTTTACAGAACACCAAATGCACAGAATCACAACAGATCCACACCAAGGCACATTATAATGAAAATGAATAACATTCAAAATAAAGATAGGATTTTGAAGGCTGCGAGAGAAAAGCATCAGATTATATATAGGAGGAGACCAATACGGATAGCAGTCAACTTCTCAACCCAGACTCTAAAAGCTAGAAGGGCCTGGACCAACATATTTCAAGCTCTGAAAGAACATGGTTGCTAACCAAGAATCCTATACCCAGCACAACTAACCTTCATATTTGAAGATGAAATAAAATCCTTCCATGATAAACAAAAGTTAAAAGAATCTACAAATAGAAAGCCTGCACTTCAGAATGTTCTCAACAAAATATTCCCTGAGGAGGAAATGAAAAACAACAATGTAGGTCAGCAAAGGGAGGAACTACCTTAGAGAAAAACCACTCAAAGGAGAAACCAAGCCAACATAAAAACCAAAAATAAGCCAAATGACTGGGAATACAAATCATTTCTCAATAATAACCCTGAACGTTAATGGCCTAAACTCATCAATCAAAAGACATAGACTGGCAGAATGCATTAAAAAGAAAGACCCAACAATATGCTGCCTGTAAGAGACTCATCTCATAGAAAAAGACATCCACAGACTAAAGGTGAAAGGATGGGAAAAAACCTACCATGCATATGGACTCAGTAAAAAAGGGAGGTTTCCATTCTTATATCAGATAAAGTGGACTTCAAGCTAAAGTTAGTCAGAAGGGATAAACAAGGACATTTCATACTGCTTATGGGAACCATAAATCAGGAAGACATAATGATAGTAAATATTTATGCCACAAACAATGGTGCATCCCTGTACATCAAACAAATCCTTCTCAATTTCAAGAATCACATAGATCACAACACAATAATTCTGGGCAACTTTAACGCACCGCTGTCACCACTAGATAGATCTTCCAAACAAAATCCAACCAAAGAAACCATAGAACTCAATAACACGATCAATAACCCAGACTTAATAGACATATATAGAATATTCCATTCATCAATGAGCAGATACACTTTCTTCTCAGCAGTACATGGAACCTTCTTGAAAATAGACCATATGTTATTCAACAAAGCAGCCGTTAGGAAATGCAAAAAAATAGAGATACTGCCTTGTGTTCTATCAGATCATAATGGACTGAGAGTAGAAATCAATGACAAAATAAAAAAGGAAAATTACTCCAACACTTGGAGACTAAATAATATGCTATTGAATGAAACGTGGATAACAAAAAAATTCAGGGAGGAGATTAAAAAATTCTTATAGGTCAATGAGAACAATGATACAACATATCAAAATCTCTGGGACACTATGAAAGCGGTACTAAGAGGAAAATTAATTGCATGGAGCGCATTCCAGTAAAGAATGAAAAGTCAACAACTAAATGACCTAAAATTACAGCTCAAAGTCCTAGAAAAAGAAGAACAGAATAACAGCAAAAGTAGTAGAAGACAGGAAATCATTAAAATCAGAGTGGAAATGAATGAAATTTAAACAAAAGAAACTATTCAAAAAATTGACAAAACTAAAAGTTGATTCTTTGAGAAAGTAAACAAAATAGACAAACCCTTAGCCACACTAACAAAGAGAAGAAGAGAGAAGACTCAAATTACTAAAATACATGATGGAAAAGGAAATATCACAACAGACACCACTGAGATACAGAACATGATGAGAAGTTACATTGAAAATCTGTATTCCAACAAAATAGAAACTACCAAAGACATTGACAGATTTCTAGAGACATATGCTCCTCCCAAGCTGAACCAGGAGGACATACATGATTTAAACAGATCAATATCAAGCAATGAAATAGAAGAAGCCATTGAAAACCTACCATCCAAGAAAAGCCCAGGACCAGACAGATTCTCAGCCAAGTTCTACAAGACCTTCAAAGACGAACTCATTCCAATACTTCTCAAAGTATTCCAGGAAATAGAAAAGGAGGGTACCCTACCGAACTCATTCTATGAAGCTAATATCACCCTCATACCCAAACCAGGAAAAGACACATCAAGGAAAGAAAATTTTAGACCAATATCCTTGATGAATATAGATGCAAAGATCCTTAACAAGATATTTGCAAACCGTATCCAAAAACATATTAAGAAAATTGTGCACCACGATCAAGTGGGGTTCATTCCTGGAATGCAAGGATGGTTCAACATTCATAAATCAATAAACGTAATCCATCATGTCAATAGACTTAAGGATAAGAATCATATGGTTATTTCAATTGATGCAGAAAAAGCGTTTGACAAAATACAACACCCCTTCATGCTCAAAACACTAGAAAAAATAGGGGTAGTAGGAACATACCTGAACATTGTAAAGGCTATTTATGCTAAGCCCATGGCCAACATCATTCTTAATGGAGAAAAACTGAAACCATTCCCTTTAAAATGGGAACAAGACAGGGATGTCCTCGTTCACCACTTCTATTCAACATTGTCCTCGAAACTCTAGCCAGAGCAATTAAGCAGACTAAAGAAATTAAAAGGATACGAATAGGAAAAGAGGAAGTTAAGCTGTCACTATTTGCAGATGACATTATTCTATATTTAAAGGATCCAAAAACCTCATCCAGAAAACTTCTAGACCTCATCAATGAATTCAGCAGAATAGCAGGCTGTAAAATCAACATGCATAAATCTAAAGCATTTTTATATGCAAGTGACAAAATATCTGAAAGGGAAATGAGGAAAACAACTCCATTTGCAATAGCCTCAAAAAAAATAAAATACTTGGGCATCAATCTAACCAAAGACGTAAAAGATCTATACAATTAAAACTACAAAACATTGAGGAAAGAAATTAATGAAGACCTTAGAAGATGAAAAGATCTCCCATATTCTGGGATAGGCGGAATTAATATTGTCAAAATGGCCATACTACCAAAAGTGCTATACAAATTCGATGCAATTCCAATTAAAATCCCAATGACTTACCTTACAGAAATAGAGCAAGCAATCATGAAATTCATCTGGAAGAATAAGAAACACAGAATAGCTAAAGCAATCCTTAGTAGGAAGAATGAAATAGGGGGTATCACAATACCAGAACTTCAACTATACTACAAAGCAATAGTAACAAAAGCAGCATGGTATTGGCACGAAAATAGACAGGTAGATCAATGGTACAGACTAGTGGACATGGACACAAACCCAAATAAATACAATTTTCTCATACTAGACAAAGGTGCCAAAAATATGCAATGGAGAAAAGATAGCGTCTTCAACAAATGGTGCTGGGAAAACTGGAAATCCATATGCAACAGAATGAAACTAAACCCCTATCTCTCACCCTGCACAAAACTCAACTCACAATGGATCAAGGACCTTGAAATCAAACCAGAGACCCTGCATCTTATAGAAGAAAAAGTAGGTACAAATCTTCACCTTGTTGACTTAGGATCAGACTCCCTTAACAGGACTCCCATAGCACAAGAAATAAAAGCAAGAATCAGTAACTGGGATAGAATCAAATTAAATAGCTTTCTCTCTGCAAAGGAAACTATCAGCAATGCGAAGAGAGAGCCTTCAGAGTGGGAGAATATCTTTGCCACTCATACTTCAGATACAGCACTAATTTCCAGAATCTATAAAGAACTCAAAAAACTCTACACCAAGAATACTAATAACCCAATCAAGAAATGGGCTAAGGATATGAACAGATACTTCACAGAAGAAGATCTACAAGCAATCAACAAACATATGAAAAAATGTTCAACATCTCTAGTAATAAGAGAAATGTAAATCAAAACTACCCTAAAATTCCATCTCACCCCAATTAGAATGGTGAATATCAAGAACACAAGCAACAATAGGTGTTGGCGAGGATGTGGGGAAAAAGTACACTCATACATTGCTGGTGGGGTTGCAAATTAGTGCAGCCACTCTGGAAAGCAGTATGGAGATTCCTCAGAAAGCTTGGAATGGACCCACTATTTGACCCAGCTATCCCACTCCTTGGCCTATACCCAAAGGATTTAAAATCAGCATACTACAGAGATACAGCCACACCAATGTTCATTGCTGCTCAATTCACCATAGCCAGATTTTGGAACCAACCTAGATGCCCTTCAGTTGATGAATGGATAAAGAAACTGTGGCATATATACACAAGGGAATATTACTCTGCCATGAAGAATGATAAAGTTATGGCATTTGCAGGCAAATGGATGAAATTGGAGAATATCATGCTAAGTGAGATAAGCCAATCTCAAAAAACTAAAGGAAGAATGATCTCGCTGATCATCGGATTATGACATATAATAGGGGGTGGGAGGTTTTAGTGTTAGGGTTACGGTTAGGTTTAGGGTTAGGGATAAGGAGGGTGGTAAGAATGGAGGAAGGAAAGACTGTATAGAGGAAAAAGAGGGGTGGGAGGGGTGGGGCGTCAGCGAAAAAAATAACAGAATGAATCAAACAACCTTGCCCTATGTAAATTTATGATTACACAAATGGTATTCCTTGACTCCATGTACAAATAGAGAAACAACATGTATCCCATTTGTTTACAATAAAATAAATAAATAAATAAAGAGAAAAAAACAATAAATACACAGTTAAAGAAAAAGAATACAAGCAACAATATATGTTGGAGAGGATATGGGGAAAATGGTACACTCATACATTGCTGGTGGGACTGCAAATTAGTGCAGCCACTCTGGAAAGCAGTGTGGAGATTCCTTAGAAAACTTGGAATGGACCCACCATTTGACCCAGCTATCCCACTCCTTGGCCTATACCCAAAGGACTTAAAATCAGCATACTACAGAGATACAGCCACATTAATGTTCATAGCTGCTCAATTCACAATAGCCAGACTATGGAACCAACCTAGATTCCCTTCAATTGATGAATGTATCAAGAAACTGTGGTATATATATACAATGCAATATTATTCAGCTATAAAGAAAAATAAAATTATGTCATTTGCAGGCAAATGGATGAAATTGGAGAATATCATGTTAAGTGAGATAAGCCAATCTCAAAAATCCAAAAGGCAAATGATCTCAGTGATAAGCGGATGATGACATGTAATGGGGGGTGGGAGGGGGGCACAAAGGGAGGAAGGAGCAACTGTATAGAGGCAAAAGAGAGATGGGAGGACTCGGGGGGAAGGAAAAAATAACGGAATGAATCAAACATCTTTACTCTATGTAAATGTATGAATATGCAAATGGTATGCTGTTACTCCATGTACAAACAGAAACAACATGTATCCCATTTGTTTACAATAAAAATAAATTAAAAAAAAAGTCAATACTCTTTTCATATGTGCGGGGGTGTGACAGGTCTGGCCATACCTGCTCTGGCCTCTTTACAATACCATGGATTTGCCCAACTCTCCTTTATTCATCATTTACAGATAAGGGGGGCAAGGACTGGGAGGAGCTTCTGATGGACAGGATAGGGTGGAGTTTGGGAAGCCATTCTCTTAGAGGGAAAATTCCAGAAGGAGAAAGGGAACCACTCCCACACAGTGCCACATACTTCCCAGCAGTTGCTAGAAGCCAGGCCTCTACGTTGCATGGCTCAACCTAGTCTGATTCTGCTAAATAAGAATGGCTTCCCACAAGAAGGTATACCAGGTGTGGTGGCACATGCCTATAATCCCAGCAGCGCAAGAGGCTGAGACAGGAGGATCACAAGTTTAATGCCAACCTCAGCAACTTAGCAAGGCCCTAAGCAACTTAGCAAGACCCTATATCTAAATAAAACATAAAAGTGGCTGGGGATGAGGCTCAGTGGTTAAGCTCCCCTTCATTCAATCCTGGTACCAAGGGAAAAAAAAAAAAAAAACAGAAGAAGAAAGGAAAAAAGTCAACAGATGTTTCGGCAGCAATGTTGTCATGATGTTCTAATGGTGATTTTCTATTCCCTGCCTTTCTTCTACATGTGTTTACTATAGACTTGTAAGGAAGATTTGTTCCTTCCCTTCTGTTAATTTATTCATTCAGTTTGTTGGATATAGAATTGAACTCCAGAAAGATTAAAGATCAAAATAAGAAAACTGAGAATATAAAGCTAATCTGGGCATTCAGAAAACATAAACACACCAAAAAATAAGCTTTAACAACAAGCAAGTGTTACCAGAGACATTAACAGGCATGGTACAGGGCATTGGAGGCATACTTCAGTTTTTAGAAACTAAAAGACAAATCAATCTAAAAAGATAATAAGTCAATGTCTAGTATTGCCAAACATTCTTATGAATGAACTATAAAAACCACAATAATGACAACAGAGGTAAGAGGTTGCCTTTAAAAATTCACAAAGGATGTGGATGGACAACTGCCAGGAAGGGACTAGTAAATCTGAAAAAGATGCTTACTTTTCTCATAAATAAGGAAATGTAAATGTTTAAAATGAGCTAATATTGAAGATAGATGAGAATGTGTGTTACACAAGATGTGAGGAAACAGGTCACTTAAGTCCTCTGGTGCAAGTGTGCATCACAGAGCATTCAGGGAAGGAATCTAGTTAAAGTAAGTATGTGTTCATCTTCTCATGGCCATTTCATCCCTGCATGCATCCGAGACATTCTTAACAGGTCTACAGGTCCCTGAGGACACACATGAGAAGGATCATTTGGTTGTGGCAGGGAATTAGAAACAACTAGCTTTTCACTACTAGGAAAAGGGATAAGAAAAATGTGCCTGGTGCTGGCTGTGAAATATTCCTCAGCAAATAGGAACAACAAAGTAAAGTACAAATAGTGACACAGGTAGGTCTATGGTGTCAATGGGAAAGGGGAAGATTCAGAATGAGATTTACAGCACAAAAAACCATTAGCAGAGATTGAAAGCACACATTGAAAACAAGTACAGATATTACCAGGATGTGGGCATGTTTAATGACACACCTCAAACATAGTGAGTGAGTGTTTTTGAAGCAAAAGAATAGATTGGGGACAAGGATGAAATGAAAAAGTAATAAGTGAGTCTTGCATGCTGGTGATTCTATTAATTTCTGTATTGAGGAAGTTGATTAATTCAGAGAGATGCCTGAGGGCAAATGGGTATGGACCAATGGGAAAAATCTCAGACATCAGACATGTTTAAAGGAAATGTGGCATGTTCACATAAAAAGGTGACAACATGGATGAACCTTAAAAATATTAGGCCATATGGATGAAGAGACAGACAGAAAAAGACAAATAGTGTATGAATCCATTTGTATGAAACATTCAGAACAGGTATACCCAGGCAGACAGAAGGGTTAATGGTTGCCAGAGGCTGGGGAGAGGGGAGAATAGGGAATGACTGCTTAATAAAGTAGGGTCTCCTTTTGGGATGATGACAATATTTCAGAACCAGATGGAAGGATGGGTGTAAAATGTGAATGTATTAAATGCCAATGAATTGTTCACTTCAAAATGGTATTTATATGTTAATGTGAACTTTACTCAAAGGATAATTTTCACAAACATTAGGGAAAAGAGTAGATACCTCTGAAAGTACACAGACTTATGTAAAGCCAGGTTTACTAATATTGCTAATAATTAATTAGTCTCAGACCTGAAAACTAGGGGAAGCACATCTCTCAGGTTGATTAATTAGAGAACCAGGATGTAATTTTAGTCTTTATAATCTGCAGTATAATCAAGCAGCATTTAGTGGATATATACCAATATATACACACATACAAGCTGTGTGTGAAGATTATGCATGCACACACACACATACACACACACAGATGATAGGGGATCATGATGGAAGTGAAGTTTGATGCCTTGTCATGAAAAGATGTGTTGATCTTATTCAGGGTCTTCAGAGACTTCCCCTTCATCTTGTGAACAATCACAGTGCACTAAGCAGGGGATTGTCTAACTTGGCACACTTTTGAGAAGACCAGCCTGGCTGCATGTGGAGAGTGCATGGCAGGAGTCAAGGGTGGATGCCGGTGTCTCTGCTGAGGGCAAGAATAGGTTAGTTGAATTTGGAAGATGTGGAGACAGAAACTTCATGCCTGGATTTGAAGCAGCCTTAGGAGAAGGACCAGACTGATTGGTCATTGGGAGAGAAAGATGTCAGGGACACTGCTGGGTCTGCCTTTCACAGCTGGTGAGATAATAATACCCTCACCCAAAGGACCAGGTATGGAGTCATGGGTCCATTTCACACATGGTGGGTTTGGGGTGTATTTGATGATTCCTGACAAGTATTCAATATGTACAGGCTGAGGCTGGGGCATAACAACTATTCTCTTATTAGGTGTTAACAGAAGCTACTGGCATGGAGATGATGGATTATTGGATTCTAAAGTGAAATCTTTGAAAAAAATATCAATATCTACTTGATGAGTGAGGGAAGATCTTGCAGTATAGGCAAATTTACAGTTGTATGCCAATATTAGAGCTAAAAGGGTATAAATAATGATATTTCATGTAAACACAAAGTTGCATAGCTTAACTAGTTATTGTTCTCACAAGCAAATAACCTTGACTTTTCTGAACCAGAGTGAATTTGTAAATAATAGTCTTTGCTTCCTTTCATTAAAAAATAGCACTACATGAAGTTTTTTATTCCAGAAGAAAACTCCTGCAGGTGAATACTCCATGATCCTTGCTTTACATGTCTCGAGGGCTTACTGTCCTTGTATTGGTCTGGTTTATGGCATCCACTAGCTTATAAACCTTCAAGTGAAGGCTAATGGATGGCTATTCCCATGTTTGTTGAATATGTGTGTATGTGAGTTTCACATAGGTGGTAAATTAATATGTTACCAATATGTTTAATCTTATTATTAATCAGAAAAATTCAAATGAAATTCCTTGTGATATGCCTTTTTAGACAGAAAATGAATGATATTTTAAACATTCAATAATATTAGTATTTGGCCTGGTTTGTAGAGAAGCAGAAATTTATATAGCCCCCAATTGGGCAATGTTTTTAAACTATATATGTGCTTACCATAATTAAATTTCTAAGTACCTGTTGTAGAAAAATTGTTTTTCAAGTCAGACATATCTATGACTTTGTAGAACTTAGTTATTCAAATAAATGGATTTAATGACTGGGAAATATGGGAAAACATGTCCACCTAAGAATCATGCTAGATTCATGTTGCTACCCAAAATTCAGCCAGATAATAGCACTGAAAACCAAAACTGCAACAAGGAAGCATTAAGTAGAAACCTCAAAAATAAAACAACAGAAGTATATCTAAACACGCTTTATAGCAAATTAATATTTTGTGACATACTCCACTAGTAAAATATGAGATGAGTCTAAAGTCAGTTCACGTGATTAACTTCAACCATGTGGCATTGAAAGGGCCCCCTGAGTTAAAAGGGGCTGCTGAAGCTAGTGTTGCAAGGATGCAGATAAGTGGGAAATAAACCTTTTTATATGCTTCCCTGATCCTGTCTTCTTCCCCTCCAAATGAGCTTTGTTTACCTGCTTCTTAAATACACATTCATTTTTGCCTTCAAATTTACACCAGTAAAATTTGTTAAAAGATGCTTGAAAAAAATCTGTTGCACGCAGAATTAAGGTACAAATATCAACAAGGCTCAGAGGCAAAGTCACTAACTCGAATTTATTTTCTCAAATCAGTTTATGGCGTCATCTATCACTCCAAATACTTAGTTAATTGTACTTTTTTTTCCCCATGAAAGCAGTAACCTAACTTTGAAGAATTTAAATATTTTTGGTTTTGTTGTGTCCTACTCCCAGGAACAACTCAAGTTGGGCATGGCACATGGTAACTGATAAACAAATGTTGTTGGATAAGATTGGAAGATTTTCCATGAGTTCTAAAGAAGTACTTATTAATTTTTCTAAAAATTAAATGTGATTAGCTTTCTAGCTCACATTGCCCAGTTTTAACAAGATTAGAGAAAACATAGTAATAACATGGATTCACTGCTACTTTATGAACAAGATCTGTAAATATGCAACCTTTGTTCTGTACTCTTCAAAAAAGGACAGACATAAATGCAATCACATACAACATGATTAAAAAAATGCATACAAAATTTCATATTAACTCTAAGTTTGAATGGAGATATACTTGGTGTTGTTAACAGCCAGATGAGTTAGTCTGGGTCAAATTTCTCCATAGAACTGCATGCACTTTGAGGTCAGTCCCTGCAGTGGCCTCTGCTGCCTGAGGCCTCCTTCAGCCAGCAGCTCGCACCACCTGGGGCTGGCGTCTCAGACTGGCGGGATTTAGGTAGCTGACAGGCGCTGCAGTGGTGGGCAGTGGAGCTCTCCTCTCGCTTTGGTTCCTCATCAACGCTGCGGGGCTCCGATCCCGCGGCGGCATCTCCACAGGGCGAGTCAGCGCCGCCCTTGCGCTGTGAGGTGAGTGGGCGGTGGAAGGGAGGCACAGCCAAGTGTCCAGCGGCCCACACTGACCCGCTCTGCCAGCAGGGGAACACTTGGTGGCAGAGAGGGTCGTGGGCCACTTCTCCTGGGTCCAGATGTCCTCACGGTGCCCGAGTCGTCCTTGTGGCACCCACAGGTCGGGCCCCAAGCTGCACCAGCCACAGTGTCTAAGCACGCTGGGAGTCCCTGGGGATGCCTTTGGCTCCTCCAACCATTGTGCTCCTGGGCCCATCTGTGCCACTGATGATTTTAAAGTAGTCTGCCACCTCGGTGTTAAATGTGGTGCCACACTCAAAACCAGCAGACTTCTTTTGGAACTAGATAAAGAATCAAATATTGATGTCATTGGTATCAGTTTTCACATGGAGAATGGCTGCACTGATCCTGAGACTTTCCTGCAGGCCATCTCTGATGCCCACTGTCTTTGGCATTGGAGCTGAGGTTAGTTTCATCATGTATCTGCTTGATATTGGTGGAGGCTTTCCTGGATCTGAAGAAGTAAAGCTTAAATTTGAAGAGATCACCAGTGTGATTAACCCAGCACTGGACAAATACTTTCTGTGGGACTCTGGAGTGAAGACCATAGCTGAACCAGGTAGATATTATGTTGCTTCAGCTTTCATGCTTGCAGTAAAATATCATTGCCAAAAAAAAAAAAATCATATTAAAGGAACAGGCAGGCTCTGATGATGATGAGTCAAGTAAACAGATTTTATGTATTATGTGAATGATGGAGTACACAGATTATTTAATTGCATCCTTTATGATCATGCACATGAAAAACCTCTGCTGCAGAAGAGACCTAAACCAGATGAGAAGTATTATTCATTCGGCATATGGGGAATTACATGTGATGGTCTTGATGGGATTGTTGAGGGCTGCTGAAAATGCATGTGAGTAATTGGATGATTTTTGAAAACATGGTCGCATATACTGTTACCACTGCTTTTACATTTCATTGGATTTCAGAGGCCAACTGTCTGCTATGTGATGTCACAACCAACATGGCAGTGCATACAGCAAATCCAGAACCATGGCTTCCCACCTGAAGTAAAGGAGCAGGACATTGGCACTCTGCCTGTGCCTTGTGCTCAGGAAAGCAAGATCAAATGTTATTTGGCAGCCTGTGCCTCCACTAGTATCAACGTGTAGATGCCACTCTGTAGCTGTTAACTGCAAGGTTAAGTTAAGGGATCTGGGGGAACCACTTAACTTAATTACTGCTATTTTTGAAATGTCTTTCTAAGAGTAGGATTGGCATAGATGCAGCACTATGGACTAAAAGTTGGGGTCACACTTATCTATGTTCTTATGGAAACTATTTGAATATTTGTTTATGGATTTTTATTCACTTTTCAAACTATCTACTGAAGAGTGTCCCCTCAGCTGGCCAGCAAGCATTTGTAGCTTGTACAATGGACGAATGGGTCAAAAGCTTAATGTTGTGACCTGTTTTGAAAATAAAGTATCATGAAATAATTAGGTATTGGGGGAGAAAAAAGAACTGCACTCTGAAGGAAATCTTCTGGGATTGAACATAAGCATCATCTAAGAAAGAAGTTGGAGCAATTATCTGCTTCAGTCTCAAACAAATCCAAACAAAATAGAGGGTGTTCAAAGAAAACCCAGGCATCAATTCTTTTCCCTTAGACAACAAAATCAGAATCTCCAAATGTGCTGATAATAATAATAGAGGTTTAATTAACTGGATAATCAATATGTTCTCATGTTCTGGGTAAGTTTCCATTAGGTCCTCTGTTATAGTTTGAATCTGGAATGTTCCCTGAAGGCTCATCTGCTGAAGACTTTGCCCCCAACATAGCAGTGTTCAGAGGTGGTGCTTTCAGAAAGTGGTTGGATCATGAAGGCTTTGACATCATTGACTGATTATTCTACCAACAGATTCATAATTCGATGGCATTACTGGGATGAATCGGAAACCATAGTGAGTGGGATCTAGTTGAAATACGTGGGTCCATGGGAACATGCCCGGGAAGACTTGTCCCTGGCAGCTTCTCCACTCTCTGCTTCCTGACTGCCATAATGTGAGCAGTTTTCCTTCATCACACCCTCCACACCATGACATTCTGCTTCACCACAGGCTCTGAAACAATGGAGCCTAGTAACATGGACTAAAACCTCTGAACTTGTGAGGAAAAAATAAACCTTTTCTCCTGTTTTTGATGTTTTTATTAGTGCCTTATAGTTATACATAACAGTGGGGTTCATTGTGACATCTTCATAAATGCATATAGCATAGATTGCTCTGTTTCAATCCATAGTACTTCCCCTTTCCCTTCCCTCCTTCCTCTCCCTGATTCCCTTCCTATACTTTATTGGTCTTCTGTTCATTTTTTAATTTATGCATTGTAGTTATATATAAAATTGATATATGTCATAGATGACCATAGTATATTTTGGTCAACTTCATACCCAGCTCTTCCCCTTTCCCTCCTATCATTCATCTAACCTCTATTTCACTTCTAATTTTGTGAGATCACTTTAATTTTTTTTCTCTCCATCTTCCATGTATAAGAGAAAACATTTAACCTTTGACTTTCTGAATCTGGTTTATTTCTCTTAGACTGACTCTCTCCAGTTCCATCCATTTACCAGCATATGACAAAGCTTTGTTTTTCTTTATGACTGAGTCAAACCTGTGTGTGCATGTGTGTGTGTGTGTGTGTGTGTGTGTGTGTGTGTGTGTGAACCACATTTTCTTTATCCATTCATCTATTAACGGACACCTAGGCTGGCCATGAGAGAACATCTGTCATCTGTAGGATAAGTATTTACAGTCACCCCAATAGACATGTCAGTCCAAGTGGTATTGTAGCACATTCAGTCTTTAGCTATCTGAACCCTCCTGTGAGAGCTGCACCTAATGTATGCCTCCCACTGGGCTCTACCAGGAGTAGGAGTCCAGGGAACCTGGGAAGGAAGTGAGTCAGGGTGACAACCAAGTGTCCTGGTGCCTGCATTCCTGTTTCCTGGAGACCTTGGTGTTAACATTTTCTATTTCTTCCTAGGCGGGGATCCAGAGGTTTGCCTCCGAGAGCCCAAGACAATTGGATACCGTGAGGAAACACTGGAGGGAAAAGGGAAGGGAAAAGCAGAAATGAGAAGACTTGGTCACATGGAAAATAGGTTCTTGAGAAGATGCCAATGGGGTGAGTGGCTAAAGTGTTACACTTTGCTTGTTTAATTTTGTCTTCTCTCTCTCTCTGTGTATGAGTGTGTGTGTGTGTGTGAGAGAGAGAGACAGCGTTAGTTACTGGCATGGAATTCAGGGCTTTGCACATCAGATCTCACATACTATAAGCATTGGTATGTATTTATCTCCACAGTATGCTGATTTTAATTCTTTTAGATAAATACCAAGGAATGAGATATCTGGGTTACATGGTGAATTCATTCCTGGTCTTTTGAGGAATCTCCATAATACTTTCCAAAGTGGTTGTACTAATATGCTTTCCCACCAATAATGTATGTGTACCTTTTCCCCTCTACCCTTGCCAGCAGTTATCATTATTTTGATGATTGCCATTATGAGCGAGATGAAATCTTAGGAAAATTTTGATTTGCATATTCCTGATTGCTAAAGATGTTGAACATTTTTTTTCATATATTTGTTGTTCATTTGTATTTCTTCCTTAGAAAAACTCGAATTAGATTGTTTTTGGCTATTTATTGAGTAGGTTTTTTAAATTTTTTTTCTTTTTTTTTGCTATTAAGTGTTTTGAGTTTTGTTTTTTGTTTTTTTTGTTTTTTGTTTTTTTGGTCTAAATGTTTTTATTGAAATAAATAGTTGCAAGAACTTACTTTCCTCACTCTAAACTAAAACATAACAATACAGGCAAAATTCATTTGGTAGCATAGTTCCAATATGTGAACTTTCTCCTCATCATGGTTAGGGTAGTGTTGTTCATAAGCAGTTGTTCTTCTGTAAAATATTACCCCAGACTACTAGAGTGACACAAGGTGGTCTTAATTCTGTGTGTGGGCAGTATGTTATATAGGTGCTGAAAGGTGGGAGAGGTACAAACACAACTTTTAAGAAAGAAGTACAAACACAAATGTTTAAGAAAACTAAATAATTGAAAGTTGAATTTTCAATTCCCCCCATCTCCCATAATAAAAAGTAGTGCTGGGATCTGACACCTACATTTGGTTTTTATCCTGACCATTTACAAAGTGTTCCCCCATAACTTGCATCTTTAGGAGTATGAGTAATATAGTTCATTCACGCTGAAGACAGGTATATCCACTCCTTCCTCTTCTTCCCTTCTTGTTCATGTTCTTTATGGCATGTGCTATCTGAGGGTCTTTAAGAGTCACCCTACTGTTTAGCTCCTTCCAAAAACTTGTCCAAACCAAAAGAATCTTCTTCAAACTGAACTGGTCCTTCTTGGCCTCTCCATCTATGATCTGAACCAGAAATCTCCTTGTCAGGAACAAATCTGTTGGTCTTTATTCTAGTTTCTAGGTCATCACCATACATATCCTTGTCCAGATTTTTACTGGGCCTATAAACACTCTGAGTCATATCTTAACCACCTCTCCATGCTTGATCATATACACTGTAAATTTCATCTTCTCCACCTGCAAATCCATTGTCTACACCCTAGATTGGTTGAAAATCCTTTGGTCATACTGCAGTTCATTGGAATTCCAATGATTGGGCACACAGGAGCAATGAGTTCACTGATATTTCGATTTTCATTTCTCTGCAGCTTTGACCTCTTATCAAGAGCTTCCCTAAAAAGATTCCAGTCATGCTGTCTCTCTTTTCATCTATCATGACAGATTTCATCTCTCTCAGGTGTCTCCCCATCCTCTTTTTCCACATGGGTTTTGATCCCACTTCCCTCTCTCTGGCTTTTTGGTCCATTTCTTTAAGTTTCTCTTTGTTTCTCCTTTTCTTTTTGAGCCATCTTTTGCTGTATTTGGACACGCATTTCCACAGCTTCATGAATCTTCCAAAGTTCTCATTTAGATTTATTGTCTGAAGTCCTCTTCCATCAGCAGCTAGATGTTTATCTAATGGAATTGTATAACCCTTTGCATTTTTCCACTTGGAAATAGGAGAAATCTTCCACTATTGTTCCTTTACAGTCATTTTTGACTAGGAAAATGCATGACAGATGCAGGAAGAGGTGTTCCCTGGGGAATTTTCTTATTAATCTTAAACCTTGGAGGTTCCATTGGATCTTACTGCATTTCTACCATTTGACTAGCTCTCTGTTTAGCTCCAGAGTTGAAAACTACTCCCTGCTGAGATGGTGTGTAGTGGATGTTCTGAGCAGGAGCCAGTTTATCAGCTGCTGGTTCTGGCATGGCTGTGGCAACCTTCTGTTATACAGATCTCTCTAAAGTTACCCTTGTCTTTTCTGTTATCTCTTTAATAAAGGTATACCCAGGATATCAGTCCATGTTGTTCTGAGCTCCAGACAAAGAGAAGAAAAAGGTGGCTACTCCCAGACCCTTCAATGTGGAAGACCCGATTCCTTTTGAGTTTTTATATACTCTGGATATTAAACCCTTGTCAGAAGAGTAACTGGCAAAGATTTTCCCTCATTCTGTAGACTCTTTTCTTTACACTCTTAATGACTTCCTTTGCTGTGCAGAATCTTTTTAATTTAATGACATTGCACATTGATTCTTGGTTTTATTTCTTGAGCTATAGGAGTCTTATTAAGGTTGTTGCCTGTGCCAACATATTGGAGTGTTGAATTTATTTTCTTCTAGGAGTTTTACTGTTTCTGGTCTAATTCCTATGGTTTTTATCTACTTTGAGTTGACTATTGTGGAGGGTGAGGGGTAGGGATCTAGTTTCATTCTTCTACATATAGATACCCAGTTTTCCCATCACCACTTGTTAAAAGGACTTTTTTCAATGTATGTTTTTGGCACCTTGGTCAAGGATCAGATGACTGTGTTTATGTGTATTTGTCTATGTGTCCTCTAATCTCTTCCACTGATCTTCATATTTATTTTTATGCCAATACTGACTTTGTTATTAAAACTCTATAGTATAATTTGAGATCAGGTATTGTGAAGCTTCCCAGCTTGCTCTTACTGCTCAGGATTGCTTTGGCTATTCTGAGCCTTTTATTCTTGCATATACATTTGAGAACAGTGTTTTCTAGTTCTGTCAGGACCACCATTGGCACTTGATATGAATCTCTAGATTTCTTTTGGTAATATGGTCTTTTGATTATTTTAATTTTACCTATTCATAAACATGTTCAGTCTTTCCATCTTCTAAGGTCTTCAATTTATTTCTTCAGTGTTTTATAATTTTAGTTATAGAGATATTTACCCCATTAGATTCATTCATAAGTTTTTTTTTTTTGAGGCTACTGTGAATCAAGTAGTTTCCTTGATTTCTTTCTTCATGGATTCATTATTTTTCTTTTCTTTTTTTATTTAAAAAATTAAAAATTTTAATTTATTTTTTAAATTATTTTTTATTTTTACAGACTGCATTTTGATTCATTGTACACAAATAGGGTACATCTTTTGTTTCTATGGTTATGCATAATGTAGATTCATCCATTCATATATTGAAGCATAAGAAAGCTATTGATTTTTTTGTATGTTAATCTTTTATCCTACTGCTTTGCTGAATTTGTTGATCAGGTGTAGAAATCTTCTGGTGAATTATTTTTGCTGGGAGGGAATGTCCTCTCTGTGTAGGATCATGTCATCAGCAAACAGAAATAGTTTGACTTCTTCATTTCCCATTTGCATCCCTTTAATTTTCTTCTCTTGTTTCATTGCTCTGGCTAGAGTTGCAAGGACTGTATTGAATAGGAGTGGTGAGAGTGGATTTAGAGGAAAAAGCTTCAGTTTTTATATTAACTTCGTGTTTGTCATTATAACCTTTATCATATTGAAGTAAATTCCTTCCATCCCAAGTTTTTTCACTGCTTTTAACATAAATAGGTGGTAAATTTTGCCATTGACTTTTTCTGCATCTGTAGAGATGATGGTGAATTTTTTGTTCTTGAGTCTGTATGATGAATTACATTGATTTATATATTTTGAACCAATCTTGCATCCCTTGGATGAATACAACTTAATCATGGTACACAATCTTATTAATGTGTTTTTAAACATATTTGCTAATATTTTACTAAGTATTTTTGCATGTATGTTCAGTGGTCTTGTCTGCAGTTTTCTTTCCTTGATGTGTGTTTTTGTACTTTTGGTATCAGGATGATGTTGCCCTCATAAAATGAGTTTGAGAGTGTTCCCATCCTTTTTATTTCATGTAAGAATATGAGAAGAATTGGCATCAGTTATTTAAGGGTCTGGTAGAACTCAGATGAGAATCCATCTGGTCCGGGGGTTTTCTTTGTTGGATGACTTTTAATTGCCACTGCAATCTCATTGTTTGTTATTGGTCTGTTTATATTTTCTCTATCCTTTTGATTCAGTTTGCGAAGGACATATGCGTCTAGAAATTTGTCAATATCTTCTAGATCTTCCAATTTATTGGGATATAAGTTTTCAGAATAGACCTTAAAAGTTCTCTGGGTTTTAGAAATGACTGGTGATGTCTCCTTTTATCTCTAATTTTGTTGATTTGGGTATTCTCTTTCTTTTGGTTAGTTTGGCTAGGGATTTATTAATATTGTTTATCTTTTCAAAAACCAATTTTTTGCAGCTTTGATTCTTTGTATTTTAAAATATTTCAATGATTTTGGCTGTGATCCTTATTTTTTTCTGTCTTCCACTGATTTTTGGAATTAGTTTGTTCCTGTGTTTCTAGAGCTTTGACATGTAGCTTTAGATTGTTCATTTGGTATCATTCTGATTTTTTGTGTGTGATGTGGTTGCTCTTGTTGTTTTGTGTGTGTGCGTGTATAGTCACTTAATGCTAAATGTCCTCCTATTAAAAGTGGCTTCATAGTGTCACAGAGATTTTAGTGTATTGTATCTCCATTCTCGTTTGATTTTAGTAATTTTTTAAAAAATCTCTGCTCTCATTTTTTCTATGCTCCATTCATTTAAAAGATAATTGTTCAATCTCCATGTGTTCATGTGGTTCCTATATTTTTTTACTATTGATTTCTAATTTTATTTTATTATGATCTGATAAGATACTAAGGATAACAACAATTTTTTTTCTTTTTTCTTCAAGACTTGCTCAATGACTTAAAACAGGGTCTGTTTTGGAAAAACTATCACAAGTTCTTGAGGGAAAAAATATTCAGCTGTTGGGTAAATTTTATATAGATATATGTTATGTTCATTTATAGTATTATATGGATCACAATTGTTTTCATTGATTTTATCTCTGGATCACCTAATCTAGTATGGGAGGGGTGTGTTCAAATCACCCAGTTTTATTGTTTTGGAGTCTGACTGGGACTTAAAGTCAATAAGTGTTTATTTCATGTAATTAAGTGCACCAACATTTGGGGCATAAATATTTCCTATCATTGTATCTTTTGGTTGGGTTGTTCCCTTTAACTGTATGTAGTGACTTATCTCTTCTGATTAATTTTTGCTTAAAACCTGTTTTATCAGCCATGAGAAGAGCTATTCCTTGTTTTTGGACTCCATTTGCATAAATTATATTTTTTCATTTTTTGCTTTCAGTCTTGGATGTCTTGGCATTTAATATGAGTAACTTGCAAACAGTATATGCTGGGTTTTGTTTTTCAATACAATCAGACTGTTCAGTGTTATGTCTATTGTTCTGAGACATTTTGTTTTGTTTCTGAGATTTAATTCATTCTTAATTTTTACATACTTTACTGCTCTTCTGGAGAGCATCACCAACTTGAGAACTCTGGGATTTGTTTTTGAGTTCTTTGTATAGTATATCTTTGGTTTAGTGATCATGAATTGTTTTGGTTTATTCAAATATTTCTTTCTTTAAGTTGATTTATCATGTATTTTGTCACAGTAACAAAAGCTGACTAATAAATCTTTCAACTTGCCTGGGCCTCTGAAGATGCAGAACACTAATTAGTTTCCTCCTATTAAATATCCTAATATGTTCATTATTTTATTATTCTTATTTTTTTCTCTGTTAAAAATGACTTATACTTTTGTACATATTCTGGATTTTAACACAGTCTTAACAGATGAAGAAAATTAAATGGAATGCGGTTTTGGTTATCATAATTAAAGTTGTATAACAGATTTTTTTTTATGGTGCTGGGGATTGCCTGGGGCCTTGTGCATGCTAGGCAAGCACTCAACCAACAGAGCTATCTTCCCAGTCCCATACAAATAATTTTAAAAGCATTTTTAACAATCAAACCTTATCACCTATAGGAACTGGATTACAAAAGTCATCTCACTGAATGGCTCTTTTCAAACATTCTCAGCTTTATTCATTCTACACACTAGCAGTATGCCATATGATGGCATAATACTGTGGTGTCCTTATATTAATGTTCCACTTTCTCTCCTCTGTTATGCTTTATAATGGCAATCTTGCATTTTTATATTGCACCAAGCCAGCAGACTATATAGGCCCTAATGACATGTGTTCTTACTATCAAAACACTTTTTTTAAAAAATAAATTTTTTAGTTGTGGGTGGACACAATACCTTTATTTTTATTTTTATGTGGTGCTGAAGATTGAACCCAGTCCTCACCCATGCTAGGTGAGTGCTCTACCACTGAGCCACAACCCCAGTCCCATCAAAATACTTTATATGAAGTCTTACAGAATTTGAATATAAAGTCTTAGCAAATATTTTACCATTACTAAAGTGTATGTATGCTCATAAATGAAAAAATTTATTCTAATAAAAAGAATATAAACATGATGATGCAGACAACCCATAGAATGCTCTTGTTACACTTTACACAGGTTTCTAATTCCCAGTCCCTGCCACCAGCTCTTGTCTACTAATGAATCAGTAAGGATGGTGCTAAGGTCAGATGTAATTCTTCATTTGTGATGACTGAATTTCAGAGAGCAAGTTAAAATATTTTTCCAACTTCCCTGAATCTTTTCCTGGCATCCAGCTTCAGCTAGACAGATTTCTCTGCTCACTCTACTATGCCAAAGATCACACAGTGTGTGAAATGACACCTGCTGAAGGTGACTGGTAGTGCAGGCAATGTGCAGTACATCAAAGAATGTGCTCTCTTCTTTCAAACCATAATCTCTGTTCCAAAGAGATTGATTTTAACATCAGAATTAAGTTGGTCCTCTCTCTGGGCTTGTTCTTAATACATTGGCCTTCATCATACAAGTGACAGCAGAGGACTATTTCATCAAAACTTGACTATTGATTAAACACCTCTGTCCTGGAGAGAAACCATACTCCCTCTGTCAATATATAAAGGCAGAAATGGAGTTTCAGATCTAACTTTGCTTAAGGGACACATGAATGTTACTTTGCCTGATAGCTATGACTCTTTTTCAAGAAAAGCAATTTGCTGATTTTCTTGAGTGACTATTCTTTTTTCCCTTTTTAATTCTCATTAATGATTTTGCTAAGAAATAATTTCCCATTTCTATATTCTTTGTCTTCTTGGTGTTCTGTAATTCATAATTTTCATCTTCTTCCTAAACTTTCCTCTTCATAAACTTTCAATGTTTCCATATGAGATACTACTTTTCAGCCCATGGAGTTTATATTATTGCTTTTTCTCTTTACCATCTTGCAAATTCTCTTAACCATTATCTGAGCTTGGTAACATTCTAAACACAGAAAGGCACTTTCATTAGAGAAAAACTGGTACAATGATGTACGGAAAAGATAGAAAATTATCACTGAGAGTCATTCAACACCTTCTTTCTTAACACATACTGTAGTGGTGTTGGTTAATTTGGAAGCATTTTGAAAGCCATCAGACCATCAATGCAGATATATACATATGACATTCACAACTCTGCACTATTTGATGGACTCTTCTCTCTGTCATCCCTCAGCAGTATCCTGAGTTTATGCCACCCTCCATCATCCCAGATCCATGAACCTCTGGTTACCATTCACCTTCAGCCAATGGAAAGCACTGCTGGGAAGAAGTGGGCCTGAGGATAAAGAGACAAGGGTGCTCATTCCATGGCCTTAATTGTCTTTCTTGAAGTTTTTCTAAAGTCATTGCTGAGGTGGCAGCAGTTCTTCCATGACTACCTCAGGCCAAAACCCAGGAATACATCCTTCCCTGTCCATGATACCTGGAGATACAACCATCTTTCTGCTGTCATGGGTCCATAAATGGACTCTATAGCACTGCCCACACCTCTCTGAAATGTCCCTGCCTCAAAGGCCCTTCAACAACCCCTCTGTGTATGCCATTTATTTCAAGATATGGTGATTTTGACTTAAAATTTGAATACCGTCCTTTCTTTTTCTTTGAACTTTGGAAAGACCACAAACTGTCTCTAGGAAAACACTTATCTTTCACCCAATTGTGAAAATGGCCCATGAAAGGCCATTTCTATTCAAAAATAGTTCTTCATGCATCCTTCTATACTTTTTTTATAATGTTCAAGTTACATGGAGAGAAAGATGTTTTCTTTAGTTCAGTTAGAGAACAAGCATGAAGGCAAAACACTGAGCCCTACTATAAGAATGTAAAGGCAAATATTATGTGGGCTAAGCCTCAAGGATGCCTTAGCTATACAGGGACCACACATTTTTTCAGACATAAATATCACCTACATCAGAGAGCTCTGGAATTACTGAGTCCACCTGTACCTGTAGGCTGGTGTTTCTTGGCTCCAAAGAGTGCGGCTGTATCAGTTAATTCCAAAACTGATGAGGGGCAATGGGGGATTAGAAAAGACAGACATACACACAGAGAAAGCTGAGACCATGTAGATTTTTATACTCTTATGGAGATATAATGACCCAGAGCTAACTCAGCATGTTTATTATTATAGGTTTTAACATCAAAATGATTTTTTGTGAGAAAGTTTCTTCAAAGCATGCAGGATAAAATACAAAGTGCTGGGCAATCCAATTATAATTATCAACTTGCACTCATAATTCTATACCCCCAGAAACTGGTGCCTGAACTCAGGGACAAGACTGATAGTGCTGTGGCATGCATGGAACCTCTTTTGAGCAGGGTGTCACCATAGCATCTGGGCAGTCTTAACTAGTGCCTTTGCACACGGACTTCCCAGCACAGGCATGCTCCTGTCACGGTGACAGAGACCATTATTCAGATCATAGCTCCTGATTGATTGTTACAATATTGAAATATTTCTACAGTGGTTGATGAAGAATCCTGAATGGCCCTCTTTTACTGACCTACCCCTACCTCTTTTATGGCACCATTTATAGTTCCATGTTCTCTTTGCAGCTAAAGACTTCTGGGTTGAATCCAGCCCTACAGATGACATCAATTCTCATTGGTTGCAGTCTGTGCCATTCTTGGCTTTAAGTTTCTGAATATCATATGTGGAGATACTGTTTTTATTTAAATCTTTGACATTTTGGAGTTTATCATATTTTTGGCATTAATTTGGATTTTTGGAACTAATACTCTAAATATTATTTACTTTGACTACTAATTTTTGCACCCCTATACTTTCTACTTGATCTTAATTTTTTTCACTCTGGAACTCTCCCATCTGTATCAACTCTAGAATTCAGTTTTCAAATTGGATAGTGCTAATCAATTTCATCAAAAGCATTAAAATAATGAGAGTGGTGTTAGTTACTTCTGGACACAGTGACAGAATCATATGGGACCTTGTCTTTCAGCCAAGTGTTGCTGTGAGAGAAGGAAAGAGTCCACTTTCTCTGGTTACACCTCTCTACAGAGGTCATAGTCAGCTTGGGTTGTCATAACAAAGTGCCATGACAGGGTTGCTTGAACAACAAAAAAATATTTATTAACAGTTCTGGAAATGAAGACTGAGATTTTGTATATGAGGAAAAACAGGCTATGCTTTCCTTAACTGTGTCTGACATATTTCACTTAACTCCATGTCCTTGAGTTCCATCAGCTTTCCTACAAATGACAGGATTATATTATTCTTTATGGTTGAAAAATACTCCGTATAGTATATATAGTTTTTTAAAGTTTGTGTATATGTTGACAGGCACCTAGACTGAGTCCATATCTTTCCACATTGTGAATAGTGCCACAATAAACATGGGCATTGAGGTATCAATTTGTATGCTCACTTTACTTTGGAGAAATACCCAGCAGTGGTATACCTGGATCATATGATAGTTCTTTTTTTAGTTTTCCAAGCAAGATCCATCTTGTTTTCTATAGAGTTTGTACTCATTAACATTCTCACCATCAGTGTAAAAGTTCTTTTTACTCTATATCCTCACCAGTATTTATTATTTTTTTAATTTATTTTTTTATAATAGTCATTCCAACTGGGGTAAAATGAAATTTCATTGTAGTTCTGATTTTTATTTTCCTGATGGATAAAGATGTTGAACATTTTTTTTTCTTTTATTGACTGGTCATTTGTATTTCTTTTGTGAAGTACATTCAGATAATTGTTCCACTTCTTATTGTATTACATATTTATTAGTTGTTGAGTTTTTGAGTTTTTTAAAAAATATATTCTGCATATTATTCCTCTGTCAAATGAATAGCTGAAAAAGATTTTCTCTCACTCTCTAAGTTATCTTTTCACTCTGTTTATTATACCCTTAGCTGTGCAGAGGTTTTCTAATTTGATTCATCCCTCATTGTTAGTGAATAGGTGGCATTAGTGCCTCCCTTGCCCTAAGAGTTCAGTTTCCCATGGACCTGAAGTCCATGGTGAAAAGGGGCAACACCCATGCAGAGGGGCTGAAAGTGGGGTCTCAGCCAATCATTCCCTGTGAGCACAGGCTGATGAGGGGCTGTGAGTACCCCTCTATAGAACTTGCCAATGACAGTATCTAGTTATAACTAAATAAGAGTGGCCTTGTGGCTTAAAGGTTTCCTTTCAAGAACCTACAGACCATGATACAGGACCAGGAAGCAAGGAGGAAATTGTGGCCCAAATAGACCTGTGCTCCTCTGCTGGTGGGCTTCATCTGTCAACTGACCAGTAAAACCAATGGCAAACTAACCACTCCTGCAAGAAATGAGGAATTGCTGGGAGAACTTTGGAAGCACATTTATTAAACTGCCAGTGGCAAGAAAATTGGCCCTGTGGGTTGCAGAAAAGTACTTTGGAATAGAGGTTTTCATTTGTCACAAATACTAAGCAGTCCTTTTTGTGCATGTATGGTCAGCTCATGGTCCAGCTCCACCTTGTGGACATAGACAGGCTTCATTGAGACTGTTTGCTGTTTTGATGCTTTCTTTAGACATTCAAACTCTTCCCCTTTCACTAAGCTCTCGATTTACTTTTTCAGGGTCTGGATCTCACTTTTCTTCTTGAGGAGAATCTGGTAAATGGAGTCAAAATTGTTGATGACCCTCTTCTCTTCTTCCTTTATCTTGCCTATCTAGTTGGCCTCGGAGGTAACAATGGGAACTTTTGTTTTCATGTATTCCTGTCTCAGTTGCTCCATCTTCCTTTTGGCAGCCTCCTGCAAGCTTTGCTGTCTGGGTTTTACATTCTCCAGTGCTCTTGAGGCTCCATTGATGGTTAGTTTATGCCTCAGTTTATTCTCCTGATTCAGGGACACTGGAAAGCTGGATTTGTGCTCCACCAGGTAGATGTGGCAGATTCATTCATCATGTGTGAGGCAAAATAAGTCCCATGGCTGAGAACATTTGCGGCTCAGCAGGTTTCAAACCCATAACTGCAACAGGTCATGGAAGGCAGGGCTCTCAAGGTGTGGCCATAAGTGCTCCTGATAGAAGGCCATGCATTTCAGGCAAGTCTTCAGGGCCTCTGCCTTAAGGCAGTGGTCACACACCAGCTGGGTGGATGGACTGGAGGCCAGGGAACTGGCATCCTGTTGGTGTTCGGCACATGCTTCAGCTAGGCCTATAGAAACTGGTCCACCACCAGGCACGGCACCATGTTCTTCATCTCCAGGAGTGCTGGCACTGGTATGGCTTGCCTTGGATGGCCCATGTCTCCTCCAGGCACAACTGACAAAGTTGAGGCCACAAGGGATGGTGACCAGCTCCTTCAAGATCTCCAGGCAAATGGAACACAACAGCTCCTATGTCAGTCAGAATAGCTCAGTGATGGCACTTCTGGGGACACCCCCGACAAGTCACCCAGGCACAGTGAGAAACCAACACATGACCATCCCCAGGCTGTATAGGACACTATCAAGTCATACTCAAAGTTTAAACACTCATACAGTCCAGGCACATCCAGTGGTCTTGTGATGGTAGGCATAAAACCTACAAGCCATCTAACTTATTTTTGGGGGTGGGGAGGTCCTGGAAATTGAACCAAGGGATGCTTTATCACTGAGCCACATCCCTAGTTCTTTTTATTTTTTATATTTTATTAGGATCTTGCTAAGTTGCTTCTGGTCTCTAAGTTGCTGAGGCTGGCTTTGAACTTGCTATCCTGCCTATTTTCTGACTCTCTAGGATTATAGGCATGCACCACTATGCCAGCTCATCTAACTTAACTTGATGTTGTGCACTTGTGAAGCCTGTACTGAAATCAAGCAGATCAATTTTGATGATTGTAGAAGATAGTGTCACGTCTACACTCATTTTTTTCAAACATTCCTTTCTCTTTTTTAAAAAATAATTTTTAGTTGTCAGCAGATTTTATTTATTTACATGTAGTGCTAAGAATTGAACCAAGTGCTTCACACAAGCTAGGCAAGTACTCTGCCACTAAGCCATGTCTCCAGCCCTACACTCACGGTCTTGGTTACTCTCTTGAGATTTAAAAATATGAGCAAAATGGGGCTAAGTCTTAAATTGAAATAAGTTTTTCCTAAACCTGTCTCCATACTTGCATGATAAAGTTTATCCCAAAGAGGCCTGTGTCTATGGTGAACTGTAACCTAGCTTTCTATGCAAACAAATTGAAACCCAATCTAAGGTAGGAATGCACTCATAACCAAGCAACTAATTCTCAGCCAATCATAGCAGTGCAGCTTCAGATAATCACGTGGTACACACTGCTCTGATCATGTGCAACTAGGTCAGAAATGGTGACTGCTGCCAATCAGATGGTTTCCATATGGCACTTCCTTTTCCCTGGCAGTGAGTGTTATCTGTGGAGGTGGTGATGGTGAGGGTTAACAGTCTTTGGTCCCAAGTGCCACTGTGCTAGAAATCTTTTCTTTCTTTCTGTAGGCAAGCTTTGCTAAATTAAGAATTCTCAGTTTTCTTAAAACAATTCCCATCTAGGAACTAATTGTGAGAACCTGCCTATGTTCCTTCTGGCATTTGGGGAAACTCAAAGACTATTTTCTGACCATTTTTGAGCCATCTGGAAGTGGACTGAGCTGAAGAATCCAGAAACACAGCGAGGCTACCTTGTGAATAACTGCTTCCCAACACAGGGCCAAAAGTTAGACCAGATCTTGAGAGGACCAGCCATGGGAAGTACATGAGCAAGGCCCTAGAAACCACAGGGAATGGCCATGAAAGAGCCCCCTCTGAACTCATGTCTACTCCAGACAGCATCCTTGGGCTCAGGGAAGAACAACACCCATCAAGTGATATTTTCTTGCTCTTTTACTCCCATGGTGGCTGCTGGACTTGTAGTGGTTAGAAGACAAGATCTCCAGTCCTATGTCACAGAAGAGGTAGATGTACCAAATGCAAATGGAGAAGTCTGCCTGCTGTTTGCTGACTTGGCTCTGCAGGATTCCAGCAAGCCCTGCTATTCCTGAGAGAGAAACTTCCTGTTTTAATGCAGTGTTGTGTTTTGACTGTTAACCTGGGACTGGCAGTGTAATTACTGTAACAAGACATCATTTTGTCCCTGGAGAGAACCAGTGGATTTTTCATTATCTGAACATGAACAGGTAAGCCATGGGGACCCTAGACTTCACCCAAGGACTGGAAACACCAGCACCAAAGATCTGGCATGCATAGGCAGTGTGGAGAGAAAAAAGTCAGTTTTGAAGAACTCCATTAGTGCAGCTTGTTCACAGTCAAAGCAGTGGTCCCTGGGATTATAGAAAAAAATCCTTTAACACCAAAATAAATTAGTAAAAACCACTAAATATCATGTTAAAAAAGCAATTTGAAAAATTTCCTGAAGGAATATTCATTTTTTTCTCAGAACTGTAAATCTCTGGTATGTATTAAACATTACCTTTTGTGCTAGAAAATTAATTTCTTAACTCTGGAAATAATGTACCAGAATTGTGTGTACTTAATTTAGCAAGTAAAAGTTAAGTTGACAATCATACAGTAAAAATAAAAATCATCAAGTTAAGTTGGTAATATAATGAAATAAAAATTAAAAAAAAACAATATCAAAGGCATCCAATAGGAATTAGGCAAAGTGTTTTAATATTGTAACTCATTCACCCCTCACTACAATATTATTAACATTCATTCTCATTTTAGGAAGTTTATGTTTGGAGACACTGAGTGAGTTGCCTAAGTCATAGACTGGAATGTGGAAAGTTTCTCTCACTCCAGGGACCACAGTGTACAAAGGAAATTCATACACCTCTTGAAGATTTTCTTGATGTTGGAAATAGGTATGTAAAGTGTTCCTAGCAACAAATTATGGCAGGAATATAAAAGGGAGTGGGATGGTCTTTTTTGCAATGTTTCAGGAGGATTTATGAGATGATAGATGTCTGTCTGTACAAGTGGTTGTTGGCAAAAATGATAGATATTGTGATAACATGAGGGAGCAGGTAGCAGCAATTTCAAGTACTGGACAAAGGGGAAAAGAATAACTGCTGACATAATGAAAGTGAATGAGGGTGAGAAAAGCTAATGCACAAAAATGTTCAGGACTGCAGGACTGTGCCAGCCATGTTTCCTAGATGAGAACTTAGCTTTTTAACTCCCCATTTACTGTGGCTGGCACAGTGTTATTTTATACCTTTCTGGACATTAGTTTCACCTGTGTCATTTGCATAACTGTGGTGCAATAAGTGTGACAAGCAGGGCCACATGTTTATAGGGAGATGGGGTGTTCTGGATATCACAGCTCATCTCAGGGAGGGACACCCTAGCAAATCTCTGAGTAACCACAGAGATCTACACCTGTTTGGAAAATGCAGCAATCCACATTGACCCCAGAAATAATTATAGTTAATTGTGTTACAAAATATTGGTTATGAATGTGACCAACCTTAGAGAATACAGGGGGAAGCCACTGGGTCTGCCTGGAACTGGACATGCTATACTGTTCAGGTGGTGAGAAGGACAGAAAGTGGAGCTGTGTCTGGGGAAGCTTGGAGGAATTTCTTTCTATGAGAATTCTTTAGAAGTAAATGTGCTTGAAATTGTCAATAGCATTGTATTCTATGAAAGGGAACTGTTCTTAGAGATAACATTGTAGAATTCCTCCCTGTTTTTGTTTTGTTTTGATTTTACTTATTTGCAAAAGAGCTTTTTCCCTTGGGGTATGAAGATGGCATCACATATTTTACATATTGTAAAATATGTATACATATTGTATTCTGGAGTGCCTGATTTGTTGAAGTCAGTGTGAAACCTATGTTAAAAGTCTCTTTTAAAGTTGAATTTGCAATTGATTCTAAATGTCATTTAGAGAGTCTTCTATCTGTGTATTTAAAAACTCACTTCAGGATCCAAGATGGCAGCCTAGAGGGAGACTGCACCCCCGGTCGCTCCAGAACCCAGGAGTTAAGAGGGGGAGGCATTGAGAGACTCGGACTGAAATAGAGCCACGGGTGAGTCTGCCCACTGGGTAAAGCTCAGCCCGGGTGGCAGGCCCAGATAGAGGTGGCTTAGCGGAGCCGGGCAGAGCAGCTAGAGTCATCCACAGGCAGCCCTGCGCACTCCGGCGGTGGGCCCTGCCCACACAGCCAGCTTCTCCAGGTTCTCAGAACGGAACTGGCCCGCTAGTGAGAGCCTTTCTGACCAGAACAAGCTCCAAGTCCCGGAGCCACTGCAGCGCAGCGTACTCCGGCAACGAACCAGCGGAGAGCCTCGATCTGCAGGCAGCCTCTGGGATTAGGGCAGGGCAGCCAGAGACCTCTTCAGGCAGCTCTACCCACTCCGGCTGCGGGCTCTCTTCACGGGGCGATCCAAGATGGCGACCTAGAGGGAGACTGCACCCCCAGTCGCTCCAGAACCCAGGAGTTAAGAAGGGGAGGCATTGAGAGACTCGGACTGAAGTGGAGCCACGGGTGAGTCTGCCCACTGGGTAAAGCTCAGCCCGGGTGGCAGGCCCAGATAGAGGTGGCTTAGCGGAGCCGGGCAGGGCAGCTAGAGTCATCCACAGGCAGCCCTGCGCACTCCGGCGGTGGGCCCCACCCACACAGCCAGCTTCTCCAGGTTCTCAGAACGGAACTGGCCCGCTAGTGAGAGCCTTTCTGACCAGAGCAGGCTCCAAGTCCTGGAGCCGCTGCAGCGCAGTGTACTCCGGCAACGAACCAGCGGAGAGCCTCGATCTGCAAGCAGCCTCAGGGATCAGGGCAGGGCAGCCGGAGACCTCTTCAGGCGGATCTGCCCACTCCGGCTGCGGGCTCTCTTCACGGGGTGATCCAAGATGGCGACCTAGAGGGAGACTGCACCCCCAGTCGCTCCAGAACCCAGGAGTTAAGAGGGGGAGGCATTGAGAGACTCGGACTGAAATAGAGCCACGGGTGAGTCTGCCCACTGGGTAAAGCTCAGCCCGGGCGGCAGGCCCAGATAGAGGTGGCTTATTGGAGCTGGGCAGGGCAGCTAGAGTCTTCCCAAGGTAGCCGTCCACACTCCGGCAGTGGGCTCTTCCCACACGGCCAGCTGCACGGTGCAGGCCCACAGTGAGAGCATTTCCGCACAGAGCCAGTTCCAAACCATGGAACCAGGAGGGGGTTAGGGGCAGTTTTCTTCGGATGAGCTGCTTTATCAGATTCCTCCAAGACATCAGGCTACTGAAGGCTGGGAGGTGATACACTGGAAATCTACTGGGACACTATAAGCCAATAGCAGAAAACTGCAATATCTCAGGGTCCCACTGACAACTGACCAATATGAGAAAACAAGGGAAGAAAATGTCCCAAACAAACCTAGATACTACATCAATAAAACCCAATGACAGCACAGCAGAAGAAATGTCAGAAAGGGAGTTCAGAATGTACGTAATTAGAACAATCAGGGAAGCAAATGAGGAGATGAAAGAGCAAATGCAGGCATTGAAGGAGGAGATGAAAGAGCAAATGCAGGCATTAAATGATCGCACCAATCAACAGTTAAAAGACCAAATACGGGAAGTAAGAGATCATTTCAATAAAGAGTTAGAGATACTGAAAAAAAACCAAACTGAAATCCTTGAAATGAAGGAAACAATAAACCAAGTTAAAAACTCCATAGAAAGCATAACCAATAGGATAGAACACCTGGAAGACAGAACCTCAGACATTGAAGACAAATTATTTAATCTTGAAAGAAAAGTTGACCAAACAGAAAAGATGGTAAGAAATCATGAACAGAATCTACAAGAATTATGAGATATCATGAAAAGGCCAAATTTAAGAATTATTGGGATTGAGGAAGGCTTAGAGAAACAAACCAAAGGAATGAACAATCTATTCAATGAAATAATAACAGAAAATTTCCCAAATCTGAAGAATGAAATGGAAAACCAAGTACAAGAGGCTTATAGAACTCCAAACATACAAAATTACAACAGACCCACACCAAGGCACATTATTAAGAAAATACCTAACATACAAAATAAAGACAGAATTTTAAAGGTCGCGAGAGAAAAGAATCAAATTACATTCAGGGGGAAACCAATAAGAATATCAGCAGATTTTTCAATCCAGACCCTAAAAGCTAGAAGGGCCTGGAGCAACATATACCAAGCCCTGAAAGAAAACGGATGCCAACCAAGAATCTTATACCCAGCAAAACTTACCTTCAAATTTGACGATGAAATAAGATCCTTCCATGATAAAAAAAAGCTAAAGGAATTTACAAAAAGAAATCCAGCATTACAGAACATTCTCAGCAAAATATTCCATGAGGAAGAGATGAAAAACAACGATGCAAATCAGCAACAGGAGGCGCTAGCCTAAAGGAATAGCCAAATAAAGGAGAAACCAAATCATGTCAAAAACAAATATGAGTCAATTGACTGGGAATACAAATCATATCACAATAATAACGCTGAATGTTAATGGCCTGAATTCATCAATCAAAAGACACAGACTGGCAGATTGGATTAAAAAGAAAAATCCAACAATATGCTGCCTGCAAGAGACTCATCTCATAGAAAGAGACACCCATAGACTAAAGGTGAAAGGATGGGGAAAAACATACCATGCACACGGACACAGCAAAAAAGCTGGAGTATCCATCCTCATCTCAGATAATGTGGACTTCAAACCAAAACTAGTCAGAAGGGATAAAGAAGGACATTACATGCTGCTTAAGGGAAGCATAAATCAGCAAGACATAACAATCATAAATATCTATGCCCCGATCATTGGCTCATCCACGTACGTCAAACAAATCCTTCTCAATTCCAGAAATCAAATAGACCACAACACAATACTATTAGGCGAATTTAACACACCTCTCTCACCACTGGATAGATCTTCCACACAAAAATTGAATAAAGAAAACATAGATCTCAATAACACAATCAACAGTTTAGACTTAACCGACATATATGGAATATACCATCCAACAAAGAACGAATACACTTTCTTCTCAGCAGCACATGGATCCATCTCTAAAATAGACCATATTTTATGCCATAAAGCTACTGTTAGCAAATAAAGAAGGTAGAGATACTACCTTGTACTCTATCAGATCATAAAGGATTCAAATTAGAAATAAATGACAGAATAAAAAACAGAAACTTCTCCAATACCTGGAGATTAAATAATACGCTATTATATGATGAATGGACAACAGAAGACATGAAGAGGGAAATAAAAAAATTCTTAGAAGTAAACAAGAAGAAAGACACATCATATCAAAATCTCTGGGACACTATGAAAGCAGTACTTAGAGGAAGATTTATTTCACTGGGCGCATTCAAAAAAAGAAGTAGAAATCAACAAATAAATGACTTAAAACTACAGCTCAAAGTCCTAGAAAAAGAAGAGCACACCAACACCAAAAGTAGTAGAAGACAGGAAATAGTTAAAATCAGAGCCGAAATCAACGAAATTGAAACAAAAGAAACAATTGGAAAAATTAACAAAATAAATAGTTGGTTCTTTGAAAAAATAAACAAAATTGATAAACCCTTAGCTACACTAACAAAAAGAAAGAGGAAGAAAACTCAAATTACTAAAATTTGGAATAAACAAGGAAATATCAGAACAGACACGAGTGAAATACAAAACATAATTAGAAACTATTTTGAAAATCTATACTCCGACAAAACAGAAAACCTCGAAGACAACAAGTTTCTACAGACATATGAATTACCTAAAATGAAAGAGGAGGACATACACAACTTAAATAAATCAATTTCAAGCAATGAAATAGAAGAGGTCATCCAAAGCCTACCAACAAAGAAAAGTCTGGGGCCAGATGTGTTCTCAGCCGCATTCTAAAAACCCTTTAAAGAAGAGCTTGTTCCAATACTCCTCAAAGTATTCCAAGAAATAGAAGAGGAGGAATCCCTCCCAATCTCATTCTATGAAACCAATATCACCTGACACCTAAGCCAGACAGAGACACATCGAAGAAACAAAATTTTAGAACAATATCCTTAATGAACATCAACAAAAAAATTCTCAACAAAATTTCAGCAAATCGCATCTAAAAATATATTAAAAAGATAGTGCACCACGATCAAGTGGGTTTTATGCCAGGGATGCAAGGTTGGTTCAATATCTGAAAATCAATAAATGTTATTCACCATATCAACAGACTTAAAGTTAAGAATAACATGATTATGTCAATAGATGCAGAAAAAGCATTTGATAAAATACAGCATCCCTTCATGCTCAAAACACTAGAAAATATTGGGGTAGTGGGAACATTCCTTAACATTGTAAAGGCCATCTACACTAAGCCCATGGCCAATATCATTCTAAATGGTGAAAAACTGAAAGCATTCGCCCTAAAAACTGGAACAAGGCAGGGATGCCCTCTTTCACCATTTCTATTCAACATCTTCCTTGAGACTCTAGCCAGAGCAATCAGACAAACCAAAGAAATTAAAGGGATACAAATTGAAAAAGAAGAACTCAAACTATCCCTTTTCGCTAATGACATGATTATATATTTAGAGGAACCTGGAAATTCCACCAGAAAACTTTTAGAACTCATAAGTGAATTCAGTAAAGTAGCAGGTTACAAGATCAATGCTCATAAATCCAATGCATTTTTATATATAAGTGATGAATCTTCAGAAAGAGAAATTAGGAAAACTACCCCATTCACAATAGCATTGAAAAAAATAAAATATTTGGGAATCAATCTCACAAAAGAGGCAAAAGACATCTACAATGAGAACTATAGAACACTAAAGAAAGAAATTAAAGAAAACCTTAGAAGATGGAAAGATCTCCCATGTTCTTGGATAGGCAGAATTAATATTGTCAAAATGGCCATACTACCTAAAGTGCTATACAGATTCAATGCAATTCCAATTAAAATCCCCATGATGTACCTTACAGAAATACACCAAGCAATTAATTATGAAATTCATCTGGAAGAATACGAAACCCAGAAGAGCTAAAGCAATCCTCAGTAGAAAGAGCGAAGCAGGGGGTATCACAATACCAGATCTTCAACTCTATTACAAAGCAATAGTAACAAAAACGGCATGGTATTGGTACCAAAATAGACAGGTAGATCAATGGTACAGAATAGAGGACATGGACACAAACCCAAATAATACAATTTTCTCATACTAGACAAAAGTGCCAAAAATATGCAATGGAGAAAAGATAGCCTCTTCAATAAATGGTGCTGGGAAAACTGGAACACTATATGCAACCGAATGAAATTAAACCCCTATCTCTCACCCTACACAAAACTCAACTCAAAATGGATCAAGGACCTCAGAATCAGACCAGAAACCCTGCATCTTATAGAAGAATATGTAGGTCCGAACTTTCAACTTCTTGGTTTAGGATCAGACTTCCTTAACAGGACGCCCGTAGCACAAGAAATAAAAGCAAGAATCAACAACTGGGATAGATTCAAACTAAAAACCTTACTCTCAGCAAAGGAAACTATCAGTAATGTGAAGAGAGAGCCTACAGAGTGGGAGAATAACTTTGCCACTCATACTTCAGAGAGAGCACTAATTCCCAGAGTCTATAAAGAACTCAAAAAATTCTACACAAAGAATACAAATAATCCAATCAACAAATGGGCTAAGGAAATGAACAGACACTTCACAGAAGAAGATATACAAACAATCAACAAACATATGAAAAAATGTTCAATATCTCTAGTAATAAGAGAAATGCAAATCAAAACTACCCTAATCTCACCCCAATTAGAATGGCGATTATCAAGAACACAAGCAACAATAGGTGTTGGTGAGGTTGTGGGGAAAAAGGTACACTCACACATTGCTGGTGGGGTTGCAAATTAGTGCAGCCACTCTGGAAAGCAGTGTGGAGATTCCTCAGAAAGCTTGGAATGGAACCAGCATTTGACCCAGCTATCCCACTCCTCAGCCTATACCCAAAGGACTTAAAATCAGCATACTACAGAGATACAGCCACATCAACGTTCATTGCTGTTCAATTCAGCATAGCCAGATTTTGGAACCAAACTAGATGCCCTTCAGTTGATGAATGGATAAAGAAACTGTGGCATATATATACAATGGAATATTACTCCGCCATGAAGAATGATAAAATTTTGGCATTTGCAGGCAAATGGATGAAACTGGAGAATATCATGCTAAGTGAGATAAGCCAATCTCAAAAAACCAAAGGACGAATGATCTCGCTGATAAGCGGATGAGGGCATATAATGCAGGATGTGAGGGTTTAGCGTTAGGGTTAGGGTTTGGTTTAGGGTTAGGGATAAGGAGGGTGGTAAGAATGGAGGAAGGAAGGACTGTATAGAGGGAAAAGAGGGGTGGGAGGGGTGGGGGGAAGGGTAAAAAATAACAGAATTAATCAACAACATTGCCCTATGTAAATTTATGATTACACACATGGTATGCCTTGACTCCATGTACAAATAGAGAAACAACATGTATTCCATTTGTTTACAATAATAAAAATAAAAAAATAAAAATTTAAAGAAATTTAAAAAAAGAATACACTATTCTTTATAAAGCATTATCTGTATAGAATCTTTCCTAATTTCTTTCCTGTTTCTGGGATAACCCAAACTTACCCTGTATAAGTTCCACTATATCGCGTTCCCTGCCTGCAGAGAAACACGACACCTGGTTGAAGTTTCAATGCTTTATTGCATGCTGTCCTTCTGCTTCTATTGTTTCTTTTTCTTATCCTCCTCCCCAGCAGGGAAGTTACAGACCTTATATAGGTAAAACCACCAATCAAAGGAGAGCACACGAGGGAAAAGCATGGACAGATACAGAGAGCCAAGCAGGGCATACCGAGATCATGCGTTGTGCATGAGACCAGAGAACCAGTCATAAAGACTTCCTTAAAATGATGTCAGATGTTTGTGCAAAAGTTAACTGCTCTGGCTCACTGCCAGGCACCATCTTAGCCACACCTAGGGCCAGGGGTCCCGGGTACCCCGACAGTTCCCCCTTTTTTATTATAAAATTAAAGCTCAGGACCGTGCCTGTCTTAGGTTGAGTGGTCAGCATATGTCCTTACCCGTCATCAGAGTCTGCAGAGCATGCTGCAGCTCCTGTCTTAGGTTGGTACATAGCCACCTCCTTCATTACCCGTCTTTGACTACCGGTCCAGCATCGAGAGCCACACTTGTGGGGAGCTGCCGGCCTCTAGGGCGGTCATGGCCTGATGAAAGATAATCCGATCCCTGTGTTGGCTGGCTCGTAGACGCACAAACAGACGAGTGAGGAAAAGGATACCAATGAGGAGAAGCAGTCCCAAAGTGCCCAGACCTGCCCACTGTTTTACAAAATTGAAAGCAGAAGAAAACCATTCAGCCATCTCAGATACAGAAGCAATATGTACCCCAGTAGAATTAACTTTGACAATTTCGGCTCTAAGTTGTGAGGTAAGATTATCAAATTGAGATGACCAAGTAGAAGTAAGGTAAAGTGACAAATTACTAGATAACTTAGCTGCAGTGCTGAAATTATCATATACAATAGGGGTAACACAAACAGCTCTTAAAGAGTAAACACATCCCAGTCCCAAAAGTTCTTGTAATATGTCCACTTGTTCTTGTAATAGGTCCACTCTTTGATTCACCAGGAGTAAGCCTGCCCTTAAATGTTGGTTTAAAGTCTCTTGAGTTTGTAAGGCAGTAGCTGTGTTTTCAGCTAAACGGTTGACTGCAGTCGCTGTCTGTATAGTAGTTGTCAATGCAGCAGCTGCAGTCGCAGCAGCCGCCGCCGATGCAACAATGGCTGCAACCACAGCTGCCACGATGCCAAATTGTCTTTTATTTCTTGATAGTAGCACTGGTAATTCTGCATCTGTAACAGAGACTGGGATAGGTAGGAAGGTAGGGATGTGCATTAAGACCGCGCGGGAGAAATTGGTAGCATTCCAACATTGAGAAAGGTAGCAACTAGATTGAGAGCAATCAAGGGTTGTGTTATTGGAAATATTGGTTAGTAGAAACATAAAAGGAGGGAACACACAGGCTGGAGTGGATGAGAATGTAATGTTTTTAGTTCAGTTAGTAGTAGTCTCAGCTCCAGCATTTTTTCCGCTCCACGTCGAAGAGTTCCATTCGCATTGTGTAAAAGATCCTCCTTTAAGAGCAAAAAAAAAAGGTTGTAAGTTAGTATATCCTGAAGTTGAGGTGAATAGCAACCAGCTATCAAAAGGATTAACGCGCTCCATGCCCATGGCGTCATGATCAGCAAAATTATCAGTGGTACGCTGGGAAGTAAAATTTGGTGTGAAGAAAAATCCATGTTGAACTGGGGTCGCTCACTTTGTGTTTTGATAACCTGTCCAAATGGGAGGTGTGGAAAATTTTGGATTACATGGAGGAAAAATTCTGGGAGTTTTAAATCCATTAGTGGGAAGAGGTAATTTGTGAGGTACAAATCCTGTGATCAAGGTAGCTTCCCCTTCCCAGTATGTCCTTGATATGGTTATTAAATTATTATTGGCATACTGAAGACCAAGCATAGCATAACCCTGGAGCGGAGCATAAGGGGATTCCATACTCTTATAAAAGAGACCCTGTACCTGCTTTTGGAGAACAATACAAGGGCTAGAGTTATTATTACTAATAGCATTATCCTCAGGTATATCAAAGCATAAGGCTCCAGGGAGGGAGAAAGCAGAAGAATTATATGCTTGAGTCTCTGGATCATAAAGTGTAGTGGATAATCCTGTAGCCGCATTGGTGGTGAACAACGGAGGGAGTAGAGAGGAAGTATTAGTTAACGGCAAAGGATATGGCCAAGCTTTAACTATTGCCCACAGGTTCCGGGTCTGGTGGTCCGCTTGTGTCTTTGCAGTTATGGGAAGGCTCACTATCATGAGGAGGAGTAGTATCACTTCCATGTTGTATAGGTCTGGTCAGTCTTTCAAAAACCCAGATTGGAGTTTGTTGATCCTGTGGAAAAATACAAACAGACCCTCGGGCCCAACGTAACACTGGATCTGGTCCTTTCCAGCAACCTGTCAATATGTCTTTCCACTTGGCCCATGTTTGAGGGACAGGGGAAGGGTTGCTATGGCGATCAGCCGCAGAGTGTCCATAATTGTCTATAGTCAAAAAATTTACAATAAAAAGAACCAGATTAATTTTGTCCTTGGGAGATTTAAAGGAGGCTCCTATTCCCCCTTTTTGTTTATTAAGACAATTTTTTAAGGTGAGATGCGTCCTCTCGACTATACCTTGTCCTTGTGGATTATAGGGAATACCAGTAATCAATTGAATATTAAATGTTTGTAGAAATAGCTGGAAGCTTTTGGAGGTATAAGCAGGACCATTATCTGTTTTTATAACTTTAGGTATGCCCCAGCAAGCAAACGCTTGTAGGCAGTGTTAAATGACATCTTTTACCTTTTCTCCAGAGTGAGCGGAAGTCATGATGACCCCTGAAGCAGTGTCTACTGACACATGTACATACTTTACAGTACCGAATTCAGGAATATGAGTTACATCCATTTGCCAAACATGATTAGGTAACAATCCCCTGGGATTAACTCCAAAAGATTGTACTGGGATCAAAGGAGCACAGTGTTGACAATTTTTTACTATTTGCCGAGCCACACATTTAGAGATAGGAAATTTTCTACTCAAGTTAGTGGAATTTACATGGAATTTCTCATGAAAGAGTTTTGCTTGTTCCTCTATGGAAAAAACAAAAACGGATTTGGTAGCCATATCCACCAAATCATTTGCTCTAGCCAAAGGTCCCGGTAAATTAGAATGAGCCCTAATATGTCCTATATAGAATGGATGTTTACGCTGCAGAATAAGGTTTTTGCAGTGTAGTGAAATAGGAAGCCACAGTGGATAAAGAAGAAATACATGGCACAGTTTCAAGAACACTTAAAGCATTAACAACATATGAACTATCAGATAGGAGATTAAACGGCTGATTATCTGTTATTTTAAAAGCCAACACCACAGCTGCGAGCTCAGTAACTTGTGCTGAGTTGGATTGAACTATTATAGTATGAAGTTGATCATGAACAAGTGCAGCGCCTACTCCATTATAAGATTCTTCAGTAAATATAGTTATACAATTTTTAAAAGGTTGGGCACTAGTCACTTTTGGAAAAATTATGGGAGTAACTTTACAAAACTGAATCCAAGGATGTTGGGGATAATGGTTATCAAACTGAGCTGAGGTGGAACAATATAATACTGACCAATCATCATCATTATTGCTTAGCCATTTAATTTGCTGAGTGGAATAAGGGGTTATAATGATAGAAGGATGGATTCCAAAGACAGTAATGCAAGATTCTATTCCCTTAAATATTACTTGAGCAACAGCTTTGGGATATGATTGTAATATTTTAGCTGGTAGGAATAGGCATTAAGACTGCTCATGAGAACCTAGAAGCATTCCAACATTGAGAGAGAAGTTTGGAGAATAGCAGCTTGATAAATACCCTGCTTTAAAACTTGTATACTTGGAAAATATGAATACATTTAATATACAAGGAGTGACCATTTCACAATTACCTTGACACTTTAGTCTTACTAAATTTAGATTTTAAAGAAAAATTTAGACTCTGTAACATAGTACAATACTCTTAACAGTTGTTTAACCATAATTGTATAAACCCCAATTTTTAAGACTAATTGTTTTAAAGAATAAAACTTAATAGACACAAAGTTAAGAGTAAATTAGTGTTTCTAAGAAATCCTTGTTATTTTACCATGTCATTTTACCATATAGATTAAACTTTGGCTTATATCAGAACATTAGTATTTCACCTTAGGAAAAACCTTAAATAGCTTTAGCTGTTTTACATACATACAACCAACTTAGTTACACACAGACTTGTTGAAACTTGTCCTTTACTTACACACAGACTTTTTTAGCACTTATTTAGACCCTCATGTATTTTATTATATAACACTTTTTTATCCAGAAAGATTTTCTTCTTCACTAAATATAGTTGTATTTTTAGAACCTTTTATTTTTTCTTTTTTATGTGTTGACCCCCTTTTGTTCACATTCTGAAACAACTCTTATGAAATTTCTGAATTTAGATAAATTACACCATTTTAACAAGATAAAATACTTTGTTGTTTATAGTACTCTAACTGAAACACAGTTGAAACCTTTAGAACCCTTTGTATATAGAATTGTACGTAAGACATAACTCTTAGTAACCTTGTTTTTAGTCAAGATATTAGACAAGTGTCCTGAACAGTATTTGCTGTCTCTTTTCTGTTGAAGAAAGGTCCTAGAAACAATTGATATTAGACATTGTTTAACATCAACATTCCATTAGTTTGACCACCTAGAGACTTGTAAGTTATTTTTAAAGACATTTTACTTTTATTAATTTACTCAATTTAAATTGAACCTTTTTAAATCACGTGAATAAAAGTATTTGGATCCATTTTTAAATTTTAATTTTAGGAGCGCTCAGTTTTGATACAGACAAAACATGACATTAGACAGCACAACATAACACATAACACAAAATCAAAGGCCTTGTAACTTTATAGGTGAATCTCCATTGCAATGTAACAGATGTTCAAAAATAACTGTAGAGTTGGATAAAAATAAAACTGATCAAAAAAAATCATGAGCTCAAAAATACAGCATTAAAACAAAACAAAACAAAACAAGAATCCTGGAAAATGAGTTAGTTCTGTGTAGCAGCCAGAAGCTTAAAACAGATACCTTTTTTTTTTTTTTTCTTCTTATCTTCAGGTTACCCCCCTTTCCTGCTGAGACTGCTGCAGTTTACATTCCAATGCAGGCTTCAGCAAGGCCAGGCAGGGGGGAGGGAGGATCACCCAGGACTTTTTAACCCTTTTTCATCCTGGTTGAGAAATCAGGTTAGGTTTGAATGCAGAAAATCACAAAACATTATTTCTTACTACTTTTGAGGAATGGAGCTGCTGAGATCTCTGCCTAGGGGGATTGGACTCGGGGGAGGACTGCTTCAAGAACACGGGTGTTCCCTCCCTAGGTGGCCATGGAGCTGTGTGGAAGGGATCAGGAGGGGGGCCTTTTTCTGTCTCTTGTGATAGTTTCTCTTGATCAAACAATCCCTCATTTAAAAACCAAGGGGCTTTATCTTCTACAGTTTTTAAAAACTTCCTAGCTGAGGAAACCTTTAAAGGTGCTCCATTAGCCTTTAATAAAGCCTTTAATAGGCCTTCCATGCGAACTCTAGACACCTCAGAACCCATGATTAATTTACTGTGATCACTTTTCGCATACCAGTTTCAGTTCACTGGACCGCCTTCCGCTTGGTCCGGGTTGATTGATGGCCACCTTTCGCGCACCACTTTCACTTTAATACCTTTAATGTGGACCGCTTTTCGCTTAATCCAGGGTGTAGCCGCCTTTCACGTGCTACTTTCACTTTAATACTTTTAAGGTGGACTGCCTTTCGCTAGTCCACTCCAAGCCGCGTTTCGCTTAGCTCTGTCTCTGGACTGCCTTTCGCTAGTCCACTCCGAGCCGCGTTTCGCTTGGCTCTGTCTCTGGACTGCCTTTCGCTAGTCCTTACTTTCACTTTAATTGGACCACATTCCGCGTGTCCCCGGACCACCTTCCGTGTGTCCTGACTTTAATTGGACCACATCCCACGTGTCCCCGGACCACCTTCCGTGTGTTCTGACTTTAATTGGACCGCATTCCGCGTGTCCCCGGACCACCTTCCGTGTGTCCTGATAGTCGCTTTACCGCGAATGTCAAGGCTGCCTTTATCACTCCTTTTTTATTATTTATAACATTAATCTCTAAAACTTACCTAGGTAGTTGCTGCTGGTTTGTTGTCTTCCGGGTTGGGTTTCGGCACCACTTATTGTGTTCCCTGCCCGCAGAGAAACACGACACCTGGTTGAAGTTTCAATGCTTTATTGCGCGCTGTCCTTCTGCTTCTATTGTTTCTTTTTCTTATCCTCCTCCCCAGCAGGGAAGTTACAGACCTTATATAGGTAAAACCACCAATCAAAGGAGAGCACACGAGGGAAAAGTGTGGACAGATACAGAGAGCCAAGCAGGGCATTCCGAGATCATGCGTTGTGCATGAGACCAGAGAACCAGTCATAAAGACTTCCTTAAAATGATGTCAGATGTTTGTGCAAAAGTTAACTGCTCTGGCTCACTGCCAGGCACCATCTTAGCCACACCTAGGGTCAGGGGTCCCGGGTACCCCGACACCACTATAAAAAACCAAATAGTCCAATAGAGAATATTAGATGAGATCCATGATCATACTGCTTCATTTTATGATTTGATGACATTACAAGGGAGTACAGTAGAAAAATTAATAGATATAAATTCGTAATTATGGAGAAGGTGACTTTTTGCTGAATCAGATAGACTTAAGGAACTCTTGTGTAAACTCCACTCCTTTTAATGAAAGGACTATGACCCTTTTATCATGATGGATAATCTGAGAGACTCAACCAATGACACATGCTTGGCAGATGCCTTTAAAATAAATGAAACAAGAACAATGGGTTGCTTATGAGTGATAAGAAATGTGTAGTCTTACCAACTGCATCCTTTGGAAAATTCGATTGGTTTGTGAAAGTCTTACACCAATCAGTGAATTAATCCCCAGATAGGGATTAACTGAGTGGTAACTGAAGTGGTAGTTTGTGGCTGGAAGGGAGTGGTTCACTGGGGGTGTGGATATGGGGCATATACTTTGTATCTGGATAGGGAACTATCTCTCTGCTTCCTGATCCCCATGCGAGCTGCTTCCCTCTGCCACACTCTCCTGCCATGAGGAATGGAGCCCCAAGGAATGGAGCTGGCCTTCAACAGACTAAGACCTCTGAAACTGTGTAAGCCCTCAAATAAACTTTTTCTCCTTTACATTGTTCTGCTTGGGTCCTTTAGTCACAGCAGCACAAAAGCTGACTAAATCAGAAAATCTATTTTATTAAATATTTTAAAGGCTCCTAGTTAAGTCTGCAATTAGTTCAAAAATTTTTTTTCATTCGAGTTAGTTTTTAACTGATCATCTCAATCTCATTATCCTTCTCCATAATTCCATGGAAATGACTTTTCTTTATGGTGGAAATGACAATGAGGAAAGAAACAGTAATGAGTACTGTATTTATTTCTGATACTAAGTAAAAGAGACACTGTATACACCACTGGAAGTTCATGATCAACAGATAAACAGATTGAAAAAATGTGGTGTATAATTACATTTACATATATGTGATAGAATATTACTCAGTCTTAAAGAAGAATGAAATTATGGCATTTGATTATAAATAGATGGAGCAGGAGAATATATGCTAAGTGAAATAAGCTAATCCCAGAAAACCAAAGACTGAATGTTTTCTCTGATATGCAGATGCTAATTCAAATTAAGGGGGCAAGGAGAATAATGGTATTTTGAACTAAACAGAGGGGAGAGTAGGGGGAGAGGAAGCAGGGGGGTAGGAAAGATAGTAGAATGAATAGGACATTATTACCTTATCATGAATATGTGATTACGTGACCTGTTAACTCTGCATCATGTACAACCAGATGAATGAGAAGCTATGCTCCATTTATGTACAATGTGTCAAAATGAATTCTACTGTCATGTATAAGTAATCAGAAAAAAATTTAAAATTCAAAAATAAAAATATTCATTTTTTCTGTCCATGTTATCAAATACCTTCCCATTCTTCTTTGATTTATTCCATCACAAGTTTAAAGTTTTCCTCATACAGATATTATAAATATTTTGTTACTTTTTCTGAATAATTAATTTGGGGGCTAATGAAAATGATAGTTTTAAAATTTCATATTCTACTTATACGTTGCTGCTTTGTGAGGAAGAGATATATTTTTCTATATTAATCTTCTATCTTACAATTTTGTTATAATTATTTATTCATCCAAGATGTTCTTGTTGACATTGTTTGATTTTATTTATTCTAATTATTTATATATGAGATTAGAATGCACTTTGAAACAGCATGTATAGATGGAGTATAATTTCTCATTCTTCATTTTGTACATAATATAGAATCCCACCAGTCATATAATTATATATGTACATAGGGTAATAATGTCTGATTCATTCTACTATTCTTCCTACTCCAATATCCCTCCCCTCCCTTCACTCTCTTCTACCTAATCTAAAGTAACTATATTCTTCCTTAGCCACACCCACCCAGTGTGAGTTAGCATATGCATATCAGAGAAAACATTTGGCCTTTGGTCGTCTGGGATTGACTTACTTCACTTAGCATGATATTCTCCAGTTTCATCCATTTACCTTCAAATGCCATAATTTCATTCTTCTTTAAGGTTGAGTAATATTTTTTCTTTATCCATACATCTGTTGAAGGGCACCTAGGTTAGTTCCATAGTTTAGCTATTGTGAGTTGAGCTGCCATAAATATTGATGTGGCTGTGTCACTGTAACATGCTTGTTTTAGGTCCTTTGTGTGTAAACCTAGAAGTGGGGTGACTGAGGCAAATGGTAGTGTCATCCCAAATTTTCTGAGGAATCACCATACCACTTTCTATAATGGTTGCACCTATTTGAATTACCACCAGCAATGTATGAGTGTACCTTTTTCCCCATATCCTTGCTAGCATTTATTGTTGCTTGTATTCTTGATAATTGCCATTCTGATTGAGGTGAAATGAACTCTTAGAGTAGTTTTGATTTGCATTTCTCTAATTGCTAAAGATGTTGAACATTTTTTTCATATATTTATTAATTGATTGTATTTCTTCTTCTGTGAAGTGTCTGTTCAATTCCTTAGCCCATTTATTGATTGGGTTATTTTTTTTTTGGTGTTTAGTTTTTGAGTTCTTTATATATCCTGGAGATTAATACTCTATCTGGGTGCATGTGGTAAAGATTTTCTCCCATTCTGTAGGCTCCCTCTTCATGTTTTTGTTTCCTTTGCTGTGAAGAAGCTTTTTAGTTTGAATCCATCCCATTTATTGATTCTTGATTTTATTTCTTGCACTTTGGGAGTCTTGTTAAGAAAGTCATTCCCTAAGCCAACATGGTGAAGATTTGGGCCTACTCTTTCTTTCTGTAGGGTCTCAGTTCTAGTGCCTAAGTCTTTGACCCACTTTTTGTAGATTTTTGTGCAGGATGAGTAATAGGGGTTTAATTTCATTTTGTTTGATTTTCTGTGTAGACAATGCTGTCACAGGCAAAGGCAGATTTATTTCTCCCTTCCTAATCTATGTACTTTTTCATCTTTAGTCTTTTAATATGAGAGATTATGTTAATTGATTTATGAGTGTTGACACAGAGATAAATCCCAGTTGGTTTTACTATGTAATTCTTTATACTTATTGTTGAATACTATTTGTTTATATTTTGTTAATTCTTTTGCATCTCTTTATGAATGATAAAGTCTGTAATTTTCTTTTCTAATACTGTTTTTTCTAATTTTGTTAATATAGTAATACACATGAAATAGAATGACTTAGAAGGTTGTCCCTCTGCTTCTATCTTCAGAAAGAGATTGTAGAGAATTTATTCCTTAAAATGTTTTTTAGGATTAACCAGGAAATCATCTGGGTCTGGTGATTTCTGTTTTGAAAGGTTATTAAATATTGATTCAATTTCAATGGTAGATCTAATTCTGTTCAGTTTGTCAATTCTTTTGTGTGAATTTTGGCAGATTTGTCTTTCAAGAAACTAGTCCACTTCATATAGTTTGTTGAATTTGTGGGCAAAGAGTTGTTGAAAGTGTTCCTTTATTATCTAGTTGATGTCCATAGAAGTTACTGTTGATGCAGCTTCCTTAATTTTGGTTATTCTTGAGTTATATTTTTAGGTTTGTTAGCCTGTCCAGAGATCTATTGATTTTACTTTTTAATATTAAAGTTAAAAATTATTGACACTGCGAGTAAGGTGTAGAAATTTTGAAAAGATTAGACTATAGACATTAAAGCTTTACATTCATAATTTATCACAGGATTTACTTCCCAAAATATGAATCACAGTTGGATTGATAGAGTACTTGGGAAATGTGGCAGTATAGTTTATAAAGTATCCCACATTATAAATCTACTGGAGATTCAAAGTGATTGGATTTTGTGGAATTTGACAAAAGAACAAGCATCAGAATTATTGAGGAACATCCATATTCTAAGAAAAGTAAAGAAAAATGTGTAACAAGAGTCACAAGTGGGAGAATTTTGTTTTGCAATCATTTCAGTTTCTTAAAAATCTACCAGAAGCAGTTCCAAGAACACTTGCCAAAATAGTGGAAAACAAGTCTATTCTAGCCAGAGAAGCTGCTATTTGTTTAATATTGAAATATATGTAACTACAATAAAATTAATGATAACATTGTTAAGAAGAAAAGGAAAAAAAGAAATGCCGACTGAAAAAGGAAGACAATCTCCAGGTCAAAGAGTTAAATATGGACACAGGCACTTTAATCACATGTAAAATGAAAGATCAAGGGTCATGTCTGTTTGTTTTTTTCTCAGTATCTCTAACTCTTTATTTAAATGATCTTTTGCTTCCCATATTTGCTCTTTTAACTGTTGATTGGTGCAATCATTTAATGCCTGCATTTGCTCTTTCATCTCCTCGTTTGCTTCTCTGATTGTTTTAATTATGTACATTCTGAACTCCCTTTCTGACATTTCTTCAGCTGTACTCTCATTGGGTTTTATTGATATAGTATCTAGGTTTGTTTGGGACATTTTCTTCCCTTGTTTTCTCATATTGGTCAGATATCAGTGGGACTCTGAGATATTGCAGATTTCCTCTATTGGCTTATAGTGTCCCTGTAGATTTCCAGTATATCACCTCCCAGCCTTCAGTAGCCTGAAGTCTTGGAGGAACTTGATAATGCAGTGCTTCCGAAGAAAGCTGCCCCTATCCCACTACTGGGTCCAGGTCTGGGGGCTGGTTCTGCATGGAAATCCTCTGACTGGGCCGGCCTGCTCCTAGAAGCTGACTGTAGACAGGATCTGCTGCCCCTGGAGGGAGCTGGACTGCTTGGGGAAAGCCTCTCACTATCCTGCCTTGGTCCCAGAAGCCACCTGCGGGCCAGGGCCGCCGCTGAGTTTAGGCCTTGGGGTTGGCTCTGTGCAGAAAAGCTCTCACTGGGCATGTATATATACAGAATGGAATTTTATTCAGCCATCAAGAATGAAATTGCAGCATTTACAGGAAAATGGATGGAATGTGAGAGCATATGTTGAGTAAAATAAGCCAGAATCAGAAAATAAAGTGTCCTATGTTTACTCTGGGCACCAGGGGGAGGACAGGGAGTTCAAGAGAAGGAACCAGGCAACAAAATTGCCCAATTTTTGTGTTGTTCTGTCATGCACATATACACATAGTTAAGGAGGAATCCCAGTATTATAGTATTATATATTATGTAATGTCCCAGTTTAAAAAAAAAAAAAGTGTTCCTCGAGGCCGCTTACTTATTACCCACCATTCGTTCTCTTTTCTCTCTCCTCCAGCCCCCCAGGATAGCGCAAAAGGACAATGCCATGTGTGGTCCAGCACCGAATGTGGTGAAGAGGCCTGAAGCCACCCACCAGGAGGGGGGCACCCACACTGGGCAGCCGAGGCCTGCAGGGTCTCAAGGGGCTGCAACATGTTGCACCAAGCTCCACAGGAACCAGCAGGTCTGGGTCTGGTGACAAAGACTGATGTGGTCTAACAAACCCAAAGAGAGGATGAGGAGGACACAGGTGGCCAGGAGCACTGGCATCAGCTGAGTCCCGAATTGCCACATCATTCCAAAAGCCCAAGGTGGTCCTTCTGCAGAGTCTGGGGCTGGCCCCCACCCTCCTGTCCTGTGGGTTGTTGTCTGGGTGGATTTAAACAATCAAGTATCTCAAACTGGGGAATCCCGGCAGAAGGTGGATTTGATCTTAGTGAGTGTGTTTGCTGTCATGAACATGCAAGGAGAAGACTGGTCAATGTGTACCATGATTCTGGTGACAGTGGCATCAGCATTACTATGATCTTGAAGAACTGAAAGGTTATTGCAGTTATCTTGTTCTTGAGATATCTAGACCAAAAAGGATCCAATTTATTTGGAAAGCCAACCAGTCCCCATAATGGACAGGATCAACAAGCTCCTCTTGTGGACTAACTCTGTGACATAGGAACTGGAAATAGTTAACACCTTGCAAAACCAAGAGAACTCTTAACTCCATTAGAAATGTTTCTCATTTTGCATCTGCAATATGGGATGGTACTGTTTTCATGAAGTTCTAGAAATTTTACTTACAAACTTATTTTTGCTTCCTGTGTTATCACCATTCCCATTTACAGTATATTTGAGTAAATGATTATATTTAAAAAGTTAAGTGGGACTTCTTTGGTTTACCTAAACTTTATACATTCCACTCATTCTGTTTGTATGACCACAATTTTTGGGTGATTTGTGACCTCATTGAAAGAAATTTGAGTTTTCTGCATTTAAATATTATAAATGGTTTTGATAGGTTTTTAAGGTTTTTGTCTTCATAAGATATTTAAAAAGTTTTTTTGGGGTTATCTGGGATTATATGAAAGAAGATGAGAACCACACTGTGTTTACATTTACTTTGGTAGTTTATTAGATGGTGGCAGCTTTCTCTAGTTCTTGGGACGTCAGCAATTCTTGGAATATTTTACAAATTAGAGCTGAAATCTGTGTCATTTATTGCAGCCAACTTATGTGGCTAGAATACAAGAAGTGAATGTGTTATTTTAATAATTTTTTTTACTTCCATTAAAAATGTCTAATGCTAAGAATGTTTTGCTTTTTGTAGTGCTGGGCATTTAACCCAGGGCCTAGTGCTTGCTAGGCAAATGCTCTACCACTGAGCTATCTCCCCAGCTGAGAATACTTTAAATAAACATGACTAATCAATATGGTAGATGATTTACAGTCCAATATATGACATTTGTCATCCCTCTACCCTATCATGAACGAAAGGGAAACATTCAGTCTTTTCATTTTTGCCAGGAATAATCTATCCAGGAATAACTTAAGGTATAATTTATTTTGTAAATGATTGCATCTCAGGAAGCCTCTCCAACATTTCCCTGTTAAAGTGAAACTAACTTACATCTATATTGGGGATTAGTAGATTACTGACATTTGAATGCCTATTTACTTATTTACTTCATTTTATTTGAAGAAAATTTTGAGACTTTTTATACTTCCAACTTCAAAAAATATTTAATGAAGTCTTGGTTTATTCCAAGGGTAAAGGGGAAAATAAGAAACAAGAATCCTTTTCTTACCCTTTATCTCATTCCTGTTTGGTAATGGGATGAATTGGGGTGAAAAGGAATATCGATATAAGTGAACTGTGAAATGCATAAAAAAGCAAAGGTTTACTTTGTTTTTGCCTAGTTTGGCAAAAAAGAAAATACATATGGCATTAAATAGTGTCTGCACAACCCACGTGGTTATGGAATATTTTTCCTTAACAAATGATTACATATGATTTATGGGACTAAAAGATATCTTGTTATCAGTGTAAGGATTTTTAAACCTAGGTCAGAATAGCTTTTCACTGTACAGATCTGAGAAAATATTTGTGTCAACTAAATAAGCATCTCTATATTATTGTACTATTTAATAGTCTGTTACTATATTGTGTGACACTCACAGGGTGTTTCCCCCCTTTATTAGGATGACATTATAGGTCATAAACATTGTGAAGTCATCATCTCATTATATAATCCAATATTGACTGCTTGCATTCCTCCTTTTGCTTCTTGATTTTTTGCTCAATTTCTTGAAATAATATAACCTACTCTTAATTACTTGTGTTAACACAGGTAAGTTAAATCTTGGATAAATGAACACAACAGCGTAAAGATTTGTTTTGTCTTGCAGTGGCCCACTGGAAACCTTCCCAGTTCTATTCACAGCTAGTAAAGTATTTAAAGCAGAAAGGTCTGGAATGGCAAATATGAGCTAACTGCCTGTTGCATACTCCTTGAACATTGAAGGCTCACCCATATATCCTAAGGTCTCTTCCCTAACTTGCAAGAAACCAATCCTGGGAGAGATGCAGGATCCACTGAGTCTGTGGCTCACAATTGAGAATTGGCTTCTGTTGAAGAAGTGGCCAAAATATGGGCAAAAATGTCTAATATTACAGACCTGAAAAATTTGAATTCGTAATTCTCATTTTTCATTTTTGCCACATATACTCAATTGACAATGTATCTAAATACAGTAATATTTTCTATATAAATTTTATGTTAAGTTAGTAATAGAAATTCTTAGTGAAATATTTAGCCCTGGGTTTGTTATGGACCAGCTATATGAACAATGACCAAACAGATTCCATTTTACCCTAAGACTCCATGTCATGTAGGAAATGCTTCTCCCATGAGAAAAACTCCACCTCTGTACCCATCAACAGTTGCCTAGCATGTTTGACAACACAAAATGGCAATTCTTATACAATGTAATAATGTTATCCCTCTGGGGTTCCACTTTCTTGGGCAGTATAGCCTAACATTAGTTGAAATGTTAGTAACCATTTTCTCATTGTCATAGCAACAGCCACTTATGACTAATGTTCTGACATGCTTTAGTTATGGTATTAAAGGTGTACTCTAAAACTTGGAGGGGGTCAAAAGGTGCAGACTTGCAGCCTGCTACTCTGCTCCACCAGCTGGTGAATCCAGGCCACCAGTTGCTGAATAAAGACAGTTTCATCTCCTTAAGATCAACTCAGTGATTTATTATGACCTCGCCATAACAGGGTTTTGCTTTTAAAATTTCCTGCACTCCTGAAAAGTGAGTGTACTGCATAAAGCATTCTTGTTAACCTAACTAGTGATTTATATTATTATATTTCATTCTTAAATCTTCAACATGTGACCTTTAAATTAAGCACATTTTCAAATCATTACTTACCTTGTAAATAGTCACTTGAATTATGGCTATAATCCTTTTATAATAATCCACATAAAAAAGATGAAGCTTACATTTTTATTACTTTGGACTCTTAAACAATCTGCAAAAGCTATTAAGGTTTATTTTGAGGGTTGGGGAAGTAACTCAGTGGTAGAATGCTTGCCAAGCATGTACAAGGCCCTGGGTTTAATCCTCGGCACCATCAAAAGAAAAAAAGAGTTGTATTGTGTTTTAGAGTCATTTAATGTTCTTAAAATAATGATCATTTTGACTTTGATTTTCATGCAGAAAAGGTTAACACTGGAAATGTTTATAGTAAAAGATTTTTATCATATATCTATCTAAGCATTGACCACATGGTCAGTGAGTCATATTTTACAGCTTGCAGAGACTTTCTATTATATAACCATGGAGTAACTGTACTCCATGGTTACTATTAGTACCTCTGTGTTATGTGATATGACACTGTATATGGAATTATCAACATTTTAAAATTTCAAAGAAACATTGAAAATCTATTGCTCTGAATGAAAGTCTGTCACTCCAAATGGAAATGAGCTCAAATTTGACCAGTTCAGTTTAAGACAGGGAACAGCAACTTGAAGAAGAAAAAATTAAGATAGTTTACAATTAATGGGTTAAACTTTGTTATTGTAATCTTAGAGTTAGTCTTATAATATTTCTCAATGAAAAATTATATGTATTTGTTATCATGTCTGATGATTACTTTGTTAAAATCAAATAGTCATGTGATGTGCTAAATATAAATTGTTGTTTTTAAATGTTTAAATCATGCCAAACAAATTATGTATGTGCCATCCAGGATTCATTGTTAATCTTCTACTGAGTACTGGGACTGGGATAAAGAGCTAGTACTGTGCACTTTTTATTAATGAATAAATAGTAAATGTTAGTCATGCACACACACACATACACACACACACGGCATAGAACATCTGCATTGGACAGGACATTTAGCCCCAAAGGGACCTTACCCACTTTGTAAATTGGCCGTGCTATATCCGACTGCAGCAGCAAAGGGCTATTCTCTATAAGCTGCTGAAAGTGCTTCACAATTAACTAGTTCACCCAGGCCTTTGACCACCAGTCACCCAGCTGCTTATTCAATGAAATAATATCAAAATTTCCCAAACATGAAGAATTAAATGCAAAATCAAATACAAGAAGCTTATAGAACACCAAATGTATAGAATTACAACAGAGTCACACCAAGGCACATTATAATGAAAATGCCTAACACAAAGTAAAGATAGAATTTTAAAGGAAGCAAGGGAAAAGCATCATATTACATATGGGGGAAACCAATACAGATATGAGCAGATTTCTCAGACCAGACCATAAAAGTTAGAAAGGCCTGGAACAACATATTTCAAGCTCTGAAAGAACATGAATGCCAAAGAAAAATCTTAATAGAATCTTAACAGCAAAACTTACCTTCAAATTTGATGATGAAATAAAATATTTCCATTATAAACAAAATTTAAAAGAATTTACAAATAGAAAGCCTGCACCACAGAACATTCTCAGCAAAATATTCTATGAGGAGCAAGTGAAAAACAACAATGCAAGTCAGCAAAGGGAGGAATTACCCTTAAGGAAAAGCCAATCAAAGAGAAACCAAGTCAAGTTAAAAATCAAAAATAAGCCAAAATGACAAGGAATATAAATCATATCTCAACAATAAGTAAAAAACCAAAAATAAGCCAAAATGACCAGAAATACAAATCATATCTCAACAATAACCCTGAATGTTAATGGTTTAAACTCATCAATCAAAAGGCTTAGACTGACAGATTGGATTAAAAAACAAGACCTAAAAATATGCTGCCTTCTAGAGACTTATCTCATAGAAAAAGACCCACAGACTAAAAAGTGAAAGGATGGGAAAAAACATACCACACACAGGGATTCAGGAAAAGTGGGGATTTCCATCCTTATATCAAATAAAGTGGACTTAAAGCCAACGTTAGTCAGAAGGGATAAAGAAGGACATTTCATATTGCTTAAGGGAAGCATAAATCAGCAAGACATAACAATCATAAATATTTATGCCCCAAAGAACAGCACATCCATGTATATCAAACAAATCATTCTCAATTCCAGGAACCACATAGACCACAACTCAATAATACTGGGTGACTTTAACACACCTCTCTCACCACTGGATAGATCTTCCAAATGAAACCTGAAAATATAAACCATAGAACTCAATAACACAATGAATAATTTAGACTTCACAGATACATATAGAATATTCCATCCATCAACAAGTAAATACACTTTCTTCTCAGCAGCACATGCATCCTTCTCTAAAACACACCATATGTTATGCAAGTGAAAAACAACAATGCAAGTCAGCAAAGGGAGGAATTACCCTTAAGGAAAAGCCAATCAAAGAGAAACCAAGTCAAGTTAAAAATAAAAAATAAGCCAAAATGACAAGGAATATAATTTACAAAGCAGCATTTAGTAAATTACTAACTTGTATTATAATACTACCTTGTATTATATCAGATCATAATGGAATGAAGTCAGAAATCAATGATAAAATAAAAAATAGAAACTACTCTAACACCTGGGGACTAAACAATTCATTATTGAATTATGCACGGATAACAGAGGACACCAGGGAGGAGACTAAAAAATTCTTAGTGGTAAACAAGAACAATGATACAACATATCAAAATCTCTGGGACACTATGAAAGCAGTACTAAGACAAAAATGCATTGTATGGAGTGCATTCAGTAAAAGAATAAGAAGTCAACAAATAAATGACCTAACATTACATTTCAAAGTCCTAGTAAAAGAATAACAGATAAAACCAAAAGTAGCAGAAGACAGGAAATAATTAAAATCAGAGCTGAAATCAGTGAAATTGAAACAAAAGAATTTTAAAAATTGACAAAATAAAAAGTTGGTTCTTTGAAAAAGTAAACAAAATTGATAAAACTTTAGCCACACTAATGAAGAGGAGAGAAAAAACTCACATTACTAAAATTCATGATGAAAAAGGAAACATCATGACAAACACCCTTGAAATATATAACATAATTAGAAGCTATTTTGAAAATCTGTACTCCAACAAAATAGAATGTCTCGAAGATGTCAACAAATTTCTAGCTACATATGATCCTCAAAAACTGAATCAGGAGGACATATACAATTTAAAAACATCAATTTCAAGGAGTGAAATAGAAGTAGCCATCAAAAACCTACCAACAAATAAAAGCCCAGGATCAGATGGATTCTCAGTTGAGTTCTACAAGACTTTCAAAGAAGAACTAATACCAATACTCCTCAAAGTATTTCATAAAATAGAAAAGGACAGAAACCTTCCAAAATTTTTTAATGAGTTTAGTATCACCCTGGTACGAAATCCAGACAAAGATGCATCAGGAAAGAAACTTCAGACCTATAACTCCAATGAAAATAGACTCAAAAATCCTTGACAAAATTCTGACAAATTGCCTACAAAAACATATTAAAAAGATAGTACACCATGATCCAGTGGCTTTCATCCGAGGGATGAAAGACTGGATTGTCATCTGGAAATCAATAAATGCAATTCACCACCTCAATATAGTTAATATTAAGAATAATATGATTATTTCAATAGATGCAGAAAAAGCATTTGATAAAATGTAGCACCCCTTCATGCTCAAAACATGAGAAAAATCAGAGATAGTAGGAACATACCTCAACATTTTAAAGGCTATGCAAAGCCCACAGCCAACATCATTCTAAATGGAGAAAAACTGAAAGCATTCCGCTAAAAACTGGAACATGGCAGGAATGCCCTCTTTCACCACTTCTATTCAAGATCATCTTTAAAACACTAGCCAGAGCAATTAGACAGACTAAAGAAATTAAAGGAGTACAAACAGGAAAAGAGGAACTCAAGGTGTCACTACTTACCAACAACATGATTCTATATTTAAATTTTCCAAAACCTACACCAGAAAACTTCTAGAATTAATAACTAAATTACACAAAGTAGCAGGATATAAAATCAACAAGAATAAATCTAATGCATTACTATTCATAAGTGATGAATCCTCTGAAAGAGTAATTAGGAAAACTACTCCATTAAAAACAGCCTCAAAAAAATAAATTCTTCAGAATCAATTTAACAAAAGAGGTGAAAGACCTCTACAATGAGAACTACAGAAAACTAAAGAAAGAAATGAAAGAAAACCTTAGAAGATGGAAAGATCTCCCATGTTCTTGGGTAGGCAGAATTAATAATGTCAAAATGGTCATACTACCAAAGGTGCTATACAGATTCAATGCAATTCTAATTAAAATCCCAATGATATTTCTCTTAGAAATAGAGAAAGCAATCATGATATTCATTTGGAAGAATAAGAAACCCAAAATAGCCACAGCAATCTTTAGTAGGTAGAGTGATGCAAGAGGTATCACAGTACCAGACCTTCAACTATACTACAGAAAAATAGTAGCAAAATCGGCATGGTATTGGCGCTAAAATAGACAGGAAGACTGATGGTACAGAAAACACAGAGACAAAGCCACATAAATACAGTTTTCTCATACTAGACAAAGGTGCCAAGAACATACAATGGAGAAAAGATAGCCTGTTCAACCAATGGGACTGGGAAAACTGGAAATCCACATGCGCAACAATGAAACTAAACCCTCATCTCTCACCCTGCACAAAACTCAACTCAAAATGGATCAAGGACATTGGAGTCATACCAGAGACCCTGCACCTTATAGAAGAAAAATTAGGACCAAATCTTTATCATGTCGGCTTAGGATCAGACTTCCTTAACATGACTCCCAAAGCACAAGAAATAAAAGCATGAATCAATAATTGGGATACATTCAAACTAAAAAGCTTTTTCTCAGCAAAAAAAACTATCAGCAATATGAAGAGAGATCCTAAAGAGTGGGAGAAAATCTTTGCCACACATACTTCAGAGAGAGCACTAATCTCCAGAATCTATAAAGAACCCAAGAAACTACACCAAAAAATACAAATCACCCAATCAATAAATGGGCTAAGGAACTGGGAAAACACTTCACAGAAGATATATAAGTGATCAACCAATATATGAAAAAGTTTATAGCATCTCTAATAATCAAAGAAATGCAAATCAAAACCAACCTAATATTTCATCTCACTCCAATTAGATTGACTATTATCAAGAATACAAGCAACAGTAGGTGTTGGCATGGACGTGGGGAAAAAGGCACACTCATACGTTGCTGGTGGAGTTGCAATTTGGTGCAACCACTCTGGAAAGCAGTATGGAGATTCCTAAGAAAACTTGGAATGGACCCACCATTTGAGCCAGTTATTCCACTACTGATTTATACCCAAAAAACTTAAAATCACATAGTACAGTAACACAGTCACATCAATGTTTATAGCAGCTCAATTCACAATAGCTACAATGTGAAACCAATGTAGATCCCTTTCAGTTGATGACTGGATAGAGAAACTGTGGTATATATACACAATGGAATATTATTCAGTTAGAAAGAAGAATATAATTATGGCATTTGCAGGTAAATGGATGAGTTGGAGATTATCATGCTAAGTGAAATAAGTCAATCCCCCAAAACCAAAGGCCAAATGTTTTCTCTGATACATGGATGATGATACATAATTGGAGGGGGCAGGAGGTAAGAGAAGAATGGAGGAAATCTGGATTATGTAGAGGGAAATGAAGGGAGAGAAGTGGGCAGGAGAAGGAAAGATAGTGGAATGTGACAAACATCATTACCCTATGTACATTTGTGATTACACAAATGGTATGAATCTACATCATGTACAACTATAGAAATGAAAAGTTGTACCCCATTTGTGTGCAATGAATCAAAATTCAGTCTATAAAAATAAAATTAAATTAAAAAAATAAGTATCTAGGTGCACATAATATGCATAGAAAGCAATTCTGATGTTTAGATTTATGCAAAGAATTGTCATGTTTTCATTGCCACTTGGAAGTGAGGTGTCTGTGGAGCAAAGGCTGAGTCCCACAGGAAGAATTCACTGATGAAAAAAAAGTGGTTTAAATTGCATGACACCTCTTTTTCCATCAATCAGCTCTAGGAATAATTCAACACACAGCCCTATCCTCAAAATAAGTACCCTGAAAATTTCTAGATCATTCCTGCCTGCTCCCAGAAAGGCTCCTGAACAGGGGGTATCTGGTCTATATCTCTTTCCTACTTATCCCATCACCAAAATAGACCTAAATGGCAATATTTAAACAAACTTGAAGCACAAATATAATTTAAAATGGAGACCTATTTCCTAAATTTCTATAGAAAACTATGGCTTTTATAATTAGAATAAAGTTCAATTTTTATTTTAGTTTTAATTGATAAATAATAATTATGTGTAGTTATGGAGTACAGTATAACATTTTGATCTACATGTATGTTATAGAAGATTAAATCAAGCTAATGAAAATTTCTGTCACCTCACTAATTTGTCTTTTTGGACTGAGAGGTTAAAAAATTTTTAAATCTATTTTAGCAATTCTGAAATGCACAAGACATTATTATTACCTGTGGTCAACATGCAGTAAAACACATCACTAAAGTTATTTCTCCAATTCAATGAAACTTTTCACCCTTTGATCAACATCTCTTCTTTGCTATTCTTTCTACCTCCCCTCCGGCATCTGGTAACCACCTTCCTGTTTTCGACTTCTATGAGTTCAATTGTTTTAGAATCCACATATAAGTGAGATCATATAATATTTGCCTTTCTATTCCTGGTTTACTTCACTTAATATAATGTTCTTTAGTTGCAAGTGACAGAATTCCTTTCTAAGGTTATATAGTATTCCATCGCATACATGTACTACATTTTCTACATGCACTTAAAGATTGATGGACACTTAGGTTGCTTCCACATATTGATTGTTGCCAACAGTGATGAGGAATAAAATGTAAATTTTAGCATTAAAATTAATAGAAGTCTTCCTGATATATAAGAACAGTCTAGGACACATGACTTCAATAACAAAACAACTATCCCCCCTAAGAATCTTAAAATTTGGGCTGGGGAGATAGCTCAGTTGGTAGAGTGCTCACCTCGCAAGCACAAGACCCTGGGTTCAATCCCCAGCACCACAAAAAAAAAAAAAAAGAATCTTAAAATTTGTTCATAATATTGGTCAACTAGCAGTACCACAGAGAATTGTGGTAGTTTTGTACCAGCAAAAGTTGCACAGAGATTAAAGAGTAGAGAGTGGTGGGCACACACGCATACACCATGTCTGAGGAGGGCATCAACTGAGTGGAGACCAGGCCAACGTTGTATAAAAGGGCACATTACAGGTTTTTCATGTTGACCGTGACTGAGATTCCTAGGTCTTCAAAGTGGCTGTGACTCATTGGATCTTTCAGTCCTTCTGGTGGAAATCATCAGGATGCCAGTCTCAGTCATGGGAATTATCCCTGTGGTTTTCTGAGATATGGGAATACATTTTGAGCTTGATAACTTCTAGGAGATGACAGGAATTCACTACAATAATGGTACTTTTCCTTCTGGAAAGAATGGATTGAAAATCATTGGCCTCTAAATTAAACTTCTTTAGAACATGGGAAAGGGCATTTCCCTTTATAATCGCAAACCAAGAGTTGTCCCTTTTATTGAGAACTTCCCATGTGCTGCTCACTTATCACACACTTGCCATGAATTTTCTCACTTAGTCCTCCCAATCTGCCTGGGAAACTAGTGTCATAATCTAGATAAGCAGATAGGAAAACTGAGGCCTTGAGAAATGCAGTGGTCAAACCAGTGACATGTTGGTAAATTGGCACATGAAATAAGATAACCCTGAAGAGCAGAGTATGAGAATTTTCTTGGTGTACTACTTCCTTCCTGGCTGGTCTGGAGGTAGCAAGGGCTCACCACTGGCTCACAAAATTCATAGATATTTAACCTTCTGCTCTCTCAGGCTGAGAGCCAGCTCTAGGATGACCCTCACTAGGATATGATGGTACTTCTGAATAATCACTGGTTCACACCTATTTCCAAGAGTTAAGTTCATTGAGGACAAAGTCAGTATTTAGAGCAGTTTTCTTCTGGTGAAGGCTTAGATTCATCAGTTCATATAACAAATACATATTCTGTTTACCTGAGAACCAAGACCAATAGGATTTTATTTCCTAAGAAAGGATTTTGTCTAATGAAAGAGTGATGAATTCCCCTACCTCATGGACAGCATCCCATGGCCAGGTATAAAGATGTAGGTATCTGCCAAGTTCAGGAGCAGAGCATACCCCTAAGAAGACCTTTGTCCTCACATGTGCCTATTCTACCTACCAACCTACATTCAAGGTAGTCTTTTCCACTGCACCCTCTTAGTGACATCTCCCAGTATCTCTAGATGATCAAAATTCTTTGAGAGGACACAAAATCAACCATCGGAGACCCAGCTCAGCACCTTGCACAAACTACAGCCTCACAAAACAAAGTTCATACACTCATCAATGTCCCCTTTGATATACTCATTTCAACAAACACATTTCCAATTTTGACAGGACCCCAGATGTTCTAGCTTTTCTAGTGAAGAAGTACCATACACAGAAAAATGTCACTTTATTATAATTAGAGGCAGATCAAGGCCTATGGAGACAATCCTGGCCATAAGAGAGTTTGGGTAGAGGAGATTTTTTCCAGTGTCTTCAATTTCCTTGCCCAGGCTGATCCTGGGGCCCAGATATTCTTTCCTGAGAACTACCTAACAGTCATTATTAATCCTCTGATCAAAGTCAAAATATTCCTCATTGCAAAAACAGGAAGTGGTTCTGGAACTTGGAAGAAGGTCAGTACAATAGGACAGAAAAGTTGGGAGAAAAGCAGAATTCTAGATACTGTGCCAGTCACTAGTTTTTGTGAACTTGCTATAGAGGGGAGACTGCTGTGCACTCTAAGAACTTACACTGTTGTCTGTAGAGCTCATGCGGAAGCTGTGCTGATGTTCAGAAGAGAGGCTGAGTGAAGGGCTGGGTGGATGGAACCACAATGCCCCATGTTGTCTCAAGCCTTAGTGTGACTGTTTCTACAGCAGAGCCTGGCTTGTTGAATACTGGGGGCCAATGTATTTCACATCTTGTCCTACAGAGATATCACATTCCTTCTCTTGCTCAAATGACACTGCTGAGTCCTCTGTGTTCTGGTGACAATATCCACGGCAGAGTCCAAGGGTGCAGAGCTGAGCTTACAGAAACCAAAGGATATGATTTGGGAAAAGTCAATGAAGCCCACATACCACATGGACTCTATTGTCTGGTAAGAGTGACAGTACTTCCAGATGGAACCTGGACATAGCTCCAGCCATGCAAACTGCCCCAATCCCCCATCATTTCATTTGCCTTATAATTTAGCAGACAGAAATGTGAGAAAGACAGGTATTAGAAGTGTCCTTCATATTGAGTCTTCCAGGGATTTAGCAAATAGAATGGAGCAAGAGGTGTCTCTGATACTTCCTCAGGAAAGATCCAGACTGGATGAAGAGACATGCCAAATCAGGCAGGAAGGAAAACATAGCTGGGATTGAGTCATGTTTCAAGCAGAACACTTTACCAAGGCCTGTTCCTGTCAGGAAAACCAATAAGGTACACAACTGGTCACAGGTTTTCCTGGTGCAGGCCAACAGACCCTAGACCCCAGTGGTTATTTCAACTAATTTTATGGTCATTTGGTTTCCTGCCCCCAAAGTATCCTAAGGAATATCACTCCCCCCACATCCCAACCTATGCCAAGCTTGCTGTTGCTTCATTAAAGGTGGCACCATGGAGACAACCTAACTACCCCACAGCAGCAGCATGCTAGCCCTGTGTAGCCTCCAAACCAGTCCAAGGGAGAGGCTGAAACATCTGTGCCCTTCAACTCCCATTCCATCATTCTCTCACCCACCCAACCCCATGGAAGTGTAGGCTGGCCTGTCCTTCTGAACTCTTCACAATCTGTCCCTTCCTCTCCAGCATCACTTACTTGCCTTCATCCTTCCTCCAGGATCTCCCCAACCTCAAAGACTGGGGATGATGCAATATGCAGGTTAATCCACTGCTCTGGAATCCCATCCTTGCTCAGCACTTGTAGGCAAACCATCACTACCTCCTCTGGCCTGAGGGTGGTGCCTGTTCAAGGAAACTTCTGTGCTCAACCCAGGAATGCTGCCACACTTACCCACACTAAGATGGGTTGGTCACTCTACCTCCAGAATCCCTATTACAAGGTAGGCTCAAACATCACCTTGTCCTTGTAAGCTGAGACAATTGCAGGCCTAACATTCAAAAGAATACCTTCTTGGATGCCCAGTCCCCTACCTTTGCACTTTTTATATAGATACTTATTTTTGTTTGTTTGTTTTTACTATCCCATGCAGCTTCCTAATAACAGTCTGACCAAACTCTTGGAGTATTAAGAATGAAAGGAGAGAAATACAGTTGGGCCACCATGTCGGCAGGTTCCATAGCACAGATTCCATATCAGCAGATTCAAACAACCTAGAGCAAAAGCATTTGGGAAAAATATCGGATCTGTAGTGAACATGAATAAACTTTTTTGCTCATTTTTATTCCCTAAACTATTTGTACTGTATTTGATAGTGTAAGTAATCTTTTTTGGGGGGGTGGCTGGATACTGGGGATTGAACACAGGTACACTGAATCACTGAGCCATATCCCCAGCCCATTTTATATTTTATTTAGAGACACAGTCTTTCTAAGTTGCTTAGAGCCTTTCTAAGTGGCTGAGGCTGCTTTGAACTCATGATACTCCTGCCTCAGCCTCCCAAGCTATTGGGATTCAGGTGTGTACCACCATGCCGAATGGTAAGTAATCTAGATATGATGTACTGATAGTACACAGAAAAATGTGCATAGATTATATGCAAATGCTACACATGTTATAGAGGAGACTGAAGCATCTGGAGCTATTTGTATGGGGGTGGTTCTCACAATGAGGGATGATTCTATTTAGAAAATTTTATATGTTGGAAGGTATTCAAAACTCCCTATCATAGACTTTCTGTTGTTCAAAATGTAGGTATGATTTTAACCATCTTATTGAGCTTACCCATTTTCTGTTGTGCTAAGGAAAAAATGCTACACACTGAAACTAGCAAGAGAACAGTGTGGATGCTTTTCCAACTTATGTGCTGTGGATTGAGAGCACAGTGTTCTGTCCCAAGGTTCTAATATCCACTCACAGAAGAATGGTCACATCATGTGAGTAAGTGTACTTTAACCCACCCCAAAAAGTTTGCTGATGTGGGTGACACATGTCTGAGACACAGTCTATTAAAAAGTGCCAGTTCAGAGCCAAGAAAATACAAGAACATATATCACAAGTTGCTTTACACAGAAATTGCCTCTTAAATTTAAATATCAAACATACAACCAGAAATCTGTGCAGGGTGGGGAAAAAAGAAAGAGTGGTAGAGTTCAGATCTTGAATGTTTGTCAAAGGCCCACAGGTTAAAGGTATTGGCCTAAGTTTGTTGCTATTGGTAGGTGGTAGCACCTTTAAGATGTGGACCTCATGGTCATTTGAGGTATACCTTTGTAATGGATATTGGAACTTTAAAATTTTTCTCACTGCTTCCTCATTGCCGTGATGTGACCAGACTTTCTCTAACATATCCTCAAGTCATGAGGTCAAGCAGCCATGGACTGAAATATCTACAACTGTAAGTCAAATTTTTTTTTCTCTTTCTTTTTTTAAAAATTTATTTATTTTGATTCATTGTAAACACATGAGTTAAAACTTATTTTTCTGGTTGTACATGAAGTAGAGTCATAGCATTTTTGTAATCATACATGTACATAGGATAATGGTGTTTGTCTCAATCTATTATTTTCCCTTCTACTCACCCCTCCCACCCCTCTTTCCTTTATACAACCCATCCTTCTTCCATTCTTACCTCTTTCCCACCCCCCATTATGTATCATCATCTACTTATCAGAGAGATCATTCAGCCTTTGGATTTTGGGGATTGGCTTATCTCAGCATATTCTCCAACTCCATCCATTTACCTGTAAATGCCATAATTTTATTTTTCTTTATGGTTGAATAATATTCCATTGGGTATATATACCAGAGTTTCTTTATCCATTCATCAATTGAAGGGCATCTAGGATGGTTCCACAATCTAGCAACTGTGAATTGAGCAGCTATGAACATTGATGTGACTGCATCACTGTAGGTGTTGATTTTAAGTCCTTAGGGCATAAACCAAGGAGTGGTATAACTGGGACAAATGGTGGTCCCATTGTAAGTTTTCTACGGAATCTCCACACTGCTTTCCAGTGTGGCTGCACTAGTTTGCATCCCCACCAGCAATGTATGAGTGTATCTTTTCCCCCACATCCTCGCCAATACCTATGGTTGCTTGTGTTCTTGATAATCACCATTCTAATTGGGTGAGATAAAATCTTAGGGTAGTTTTGATTTGTATTTCTCTTATTACTAGAGATGTTGAACATTCTTTCATATATCTGTTGATTGCTTGTAGATCTTCTTCTGTTAAGTGTCTGTTCATTGCCTTAGCCCATTTTTTGATTGGGTTATTTGTATTCTTGGCATAAAACTTTTTCGGTTCTTTATAGATTCTGGAGATTAGTGCTCTCTCTGAAGTATGTGTGGCAAAGATTTTCTCCCACTCTTTAGACTCTCTCTTCACATTGCTGATAGTTTCCTTTGCTGAGAGAAAGCTTTGTAGTTTGAATCTATCCCAGTTATTGATTCTTGTTTTTATTTCTTGTGCTATGGGAGTCATTTAAAGAAGTCTTAACCTAAGCTGACATGATGAAGGACCTACTTTTTCTTCTATAAGGTGCAGGGTCTCTGGTATGATTCCAATGTCCTTGATTCATTTTGAGTTGAGTTTTGTGCAGGGTGAAAGATAGGGGTTTAGAGTCATTGTGCTGCATATCAATTTCCAGTTTTCCCAGTCCCAATTGTTGAACAGGCTACCTTTTCTCCATTGTATGTTTTTGGCACATTTGTCTCATATGAGAAAACTGTAATTATTTGGGCTTGTGTCCGTATCTTCCATTCTGTACAGTTGATCTACCTGTCTATTTTGTTGCCAATACCATGCTGTTTTTGTTATTATTACTCTGTAGTATGAGAAATGCAAATCAAAACTACCCTAAGATTCCATTTCACCCAAATTAGAATGGCAATTATCAAAAATACAAGCAACCATAAGTGTTGGCGAGGATGTGGGGGAAAAGGTACACTCATACATTGCTGGTAGGGTTGTGAATTAGTGCAGCCACTCTGGAAAGCAGTGTGGAGATTCCGTAGAAAACTTACAATGGGACCACCATTTGTCCCAGCTACACCACTCCTTGGTTTTTGCCCTAAGGACTTAAAATCAGCATACTACAGTGATGCAGCCACATCAATGTTCATAGCTGCTCAATTCACAGTTGCTAGATTGTGGAACCAACCTAGATGCCCTTCAATTGATGAATGGATAAAGAAATTGTGGTATATATACATGATGGAATATTACTCAGTCATAAAGAAGAATAAATTTGTGACATTTTCAGGTGAATGGATGGAGTTGGAGAATATCATGCTGAGATAAGCAATCCCAAAAAACCAAAGGTCAAATGATCTCTCTGATAAGCAGCTGATGATACATAATGGGGGGTGGGAGGGAGGTAAGAATGGAAGAAGGATGGATTGAATACAGGAAAAAGACGAGTGTAGATGGGGGAAGGAAAAATAACAGAATGAGGCAACATCATTACCCTATGTACTTGTATGATTACACAAATCGTACAACTCTACTTCATGCACAACCAGAGAAAAAAGTTGTTCCCCATTTGTGTACAATGAATCAAAATAAATAAAACAAAAAAATGAAAAAAATGTACTTTTTAATCTGATCCATAGTAATTATGACTACAACTATCAACAGGGCTTTCAAGTGAACTATATTATCAGTCAAGTCTACATGGATTTACAGGACTGATAGAGAATTACATCCTACTGCAGTAATTGTTTTACCAAGGTTGACTTACCTTTCAGAAAGTGACTGACCTTGAAATCTGTTTTCCCTGTCTGGTTGTTGGTGCTGTGCAAATCAGAGCAAAATCCTTAATGTAACCACTGGGTATGCTGTAGCAAATGTTCACATGACCTTTCTTTATCAGTCATTTGGACATTCAAAATAAGTCACCAATTATCAACCTGTTGGTTCCCTTTATTAACAGAGAGCTCTGTGGGGTAAAACAAATGATCAATAGCAATGTTCTACATAATGGGAGTACTAAATCCTAGACACATACTTCTTTTGAAACAGTGAACTTCTTAATAAAGGAAAGTCACATAGTTTGTGTTTACTGTTTAATTATTAGAATTAAAGAAGTGGAAAGAACTTCAGAAGTACCAGATCCAAAAAGATTCAACTCACTGCCTCTAGGCACATCACTGAAATCACTGAGGATAGATTCTTATTTGACCTATTTTTAGAGAATGAAATGGACAGAGAATATGCGGGCTCCCTTGTTAGCTTGCCTCCCAAAAAAACTTCTAGATTATGTCTAGATTAAGTCTTCTTTCTCTCTTCAATATACTTCATATAATAAGCAATTCTTAGTTGCTCAAAATACTGAATGGATTTCCCCTCAGGAAACTCTTAACAACGAAAACTAATCAATTTTTAAATTTCCCAGTTTGCCCCTGAACGAACTAAATCTTTATTTTTTAATACTTTGTGAATATTGCTTCTCTTAATTAACTTGCAAAGCCCTTAATGTTTAAAATGCTGCCTCCCCCTTTTATAGTCATAGGAATGCTTGTTTGTCCTCTAGTCTTCAGCCTCTGAGGAATGAGAAAAAAGTAAGAAAACAGAAGAGAAATGCATAAACCACTCACAAATAAGTCTGTTTTCCATCTTCAGTAATAAAACCCAATTCTTTGCCTGAGACACAATCTCCCTGCTAAAACCTATACTAGTTTCAAAGTAGAAATCCTTGCAATTATAATTCTTTACTATGTGTAACCAACAAAGTTACCTTTGAGATCCTCACTTGACTCAGAATGCAAAGTTACGCTACCATCCTGAAGGCACTTTCCTTCACAGGAGCTGAATATTAACAGTTGGAGTTCATGGCACTAAAACTTGGCCTAAGACATTCATAGGTAAAAATTTAAAACATGAAAATTATATACTGTCTATTTAAATTCCTGGTTGTAAATGCTGGAAGCTGGGAAGTGGTTATTTATAAATTGCCAGTGTGATTATACTATAGCAATGTTTTATTAAACATCTGCATCTTCTGGAAACAAAACAAAAATAAAAACAAAGTTATTACACACTAAAGTTTCTATAGAAATTTAACAGTCCCCTCCCCAATTTTTCTCCAAATCTTCAAATATACAGCTTTTATCTTGAATTCCTTCCAGTGGTAGAATATTGATTAACTTCTGTTGTAGGAGTCTTTTTTAAAGCACAAATATCACTTCTTTAGACTCCTATGGGTTAGTGAAAAGTCAAATAATATTAAAAATTAATTTTTCTTGACTATGGTACAGGAACCATAATTAGCAGTAAATCCTTTTGCTCTATTTGCATGTGTTAAATTTTCCTTACTTACTCTGCAGTCTAATTACAGAGCTTAATCTAGAGAATTCACAAAGGCAGTGAGGCAGAAAGCAGAAGACAGCATCTTCCACTGCCTGGATTTACTGCTCTGGAGTCCTATAGCAAACCAGTTGGAACAGAGTCTATTTGTGAGGGCATTAGCATGTAAACAGTGTCTGAGAGAAGATGCATGGAGCCAATCAGTCATGCTAATGGAAAGTGATATTGAGTTCACTAATTCAGATAAGGGGACCTTTTCTACAAAGCACAGGGACTGGAAGAGAAACAAATGCATGATGGCCTGTGTTAAAATTAATTATAAGTCTGTATTTGTAAATTTAATTAAAACTTTCATACACTGGGCACATTCAGGAAGGATGTGATATTAATAGCTTCTTTTGAATGAAAGCAGTAGTAGAAGGTATGATGCAAACAGTGTCAGGCAATCATAAGACAAATATTTTTAACAAGAAAGTGTGTTCATTTTCAGGTATCAAGTCATTTTTTATTTTAATAAGAGACAACAAATTGCCCTTTCCCTGGACATATTTCATCTCTCTACTTATCGCATTATGATTTCTGAGCCAAACGCTCCTCTACACTCTGTTATATTTTACTTATACTACTTAGTTTATAATTTCTTTTATCAAATTAATATCAGATCAATTGTGTGTGTGTGTGTGTGTGTGTGTATGTGTGTGTGTTTGTGTGTGTGTGTGTGTGTGTGTGTGTGTGTGTGACACAGGGATTTAAATGCCAGGATGATCTACCACTGAGTTTATCTCCATCTCTTTTATTCTTTTAGACAGGATCTTGCTAAATTGTTAAGGCTCACCTCAAGCTTGTGATCCTACTGCTGCTCTTCTGAGTCCCTAGAATTAGAATTAAAGATGTGCACCACCATGCCCAAATCCTACCTATTCTTATGTTATAAAATCCCAAGTCCATCTGTCTTTGCTTTGGTCTTTAGGTTTACTTTCAAAATCATAATTAATCCTTCTTATTTGCTTTATAAATGGACTAATATCTTTTGTTGGAAAACAGTACCTTCCTGACCTGACTTGTTTGTGTCACTAAGCACAGGCACTAATAGAATGCTGCTAAGTATGGTTTTACTTGTTTTTACAGAACAAAAATTTCCAAGTATGGAAAGTAAGAATTGCTTAGTATAGCCAGATCTATTTATCAATTCCCCCAAATCACCCCTTGGGTAGACAGGGTCATATTATAACATTTAACTTGCATTCTAACTTGTCTTGTAAGTGTTGATGCTCTGCTGTTTTTCTTTGGGGCTGTTCTTTGATATTCTCTTTTCTCAAGGGGTACTGTGCTGATTAGCAAACACTCTTTCATGAGGCCTGCACAAAACATGGGCTCATGTTCCTTATAAAATAATGAGGAAAGTGCTTTATTATACCCTTGAGAACACCAAATATACTAGCATGTTGTATTAATTACTACCAGTTCCCCAGCAGGAAAATTACTTCTAAGATTTTTAGAGCTTTATGTATTATAAGGCATATAATTCTTACACTATTTGGGCATAATATGTTTTGTCTATTCATACAAAATCAGATCCATTTACTCCTAAATTTCTGTCCCATAAACTTGAATACTACTTTATGAAAAATGTTAGCAATGATAAGAGTCACAGATGTGTCCTGGTCATCAACACCAACTCAGTAACTGAATATTTTCCCACATAAAGCAACCTGGCAAACAATGGAAGAAAACTACATTTTTGGCAACAGCTGTGGACTCACCTTTTCTTCATTAGCAACACAACGCCAAGAAATATAACAATGAACAGCAAGGTGCTGGCAATTTTAATCATGAGGTCTATTTGTTTCTCATGTTCTGGGACTGGTTTTGGAGTGGTAGCTCCTAAAGGTGAAAGGAAATGAAACGGGAGAGAAAGTGAGTAAGGGAATGAAGATGTTACATTTAATTTTTTTCTATATTTAACAGAGTAATAAGACTTATCAAAGCCAGCAGAGGAACAAGTTTGATTTTTAAAAAATACAGCTTTCATATGCACTGAAAGGACTGTAATTGTTCACATTGTTCTTCAATATTTTACTAAATCACAGCACACCCATGTCTGATCCTTTTATAAGAGACTTTTCTCAAACATAGTTTTAAAATATTTTTATTATTTATCTTGGATCCTGCTTTTCCATTTAAAAACTTGCTAACAACACAATAGCCATTCCTAAGTCTTTATCCACATTTGATTTGCTGGAATATTTTCCTCAATTATCTTTCATAAATGAAGCAATAATTTCATAACATATTAGCCCAAATACGTGGAAAAGAAGATGAGCTCATTTACCATGCATTCTACCAGCAATAATTTTTCCCCTTGCCTTTGGAAATCAAAATCTAGATAACATCTGGTAGGCAAAAGACTCCTTCTAAGCAATTTATTCACAAAGTGGGAAGCAGTTGGTTGTCATGCCTTTGGGACCCACATTTCATATCTGTTTAAATGAGATAACCAAGGACTTAAGAGTGGCAGCTACATCTCAGCTCTCCTGGCTTCCCATTTCCAACACATCATTTGTCCTGTTTAAGGTATAATGTGATGGAAAGTTAAATCCATGTTTGACAAAACATCCATTTCCTCTGCTAAATGAGTTCACCAAGAAAATATTAGGGATGCAATGTTCAATTTACTAAACAGAAATCATTCTTTCAGGACTTCTCCTTGTTGAACCAAGATGGGACAATGCTTGGTGTCTGAGCTACAATACTACCTCATACTAGGTTGACAAAAGTATTTCATGTACAATCTTCCCACATTAGACTTTTCTTTTGGCTTTTGTTGTTAAAAAAATATTATTAAGATTAAATCAGGAGCTGGGATTGTGGCTCAGTGGTAGGACAAATGCCTAGCATGTGTGAGGCACTGTGTTTGATTCTCAGCACCACATAGAGATAAAGGTCCATCGAAAAGTAAAAATATATATAAAATTTAAAAAAAAAGATTGAATCAGTTTTTCCTCTCCTTCTGTTGGGGTTTTCACTTAGGAATTCTTCATTCCTGACAACTGAACTTTCACCACATCTATGCCTTTGTGCACGGCATACTGGGCAAATTCTAATGTGAGTCATGGCTGAGAAATAGGGGGTGTCTAGCTACAATTGTCTATTTGGGCCTTCATTCCTTTGGGAACATGCAGATCACACTTCTTCCTGAACACACTCATATTAAGATTTTTTGCAAGAAAACTTGCATGCTAAACATGGCTATAGCCTGACCTGAGAAAGCTGGTCAAGATGAGGTGAGAGACGTGCCAAGAGAAAGATCCAAGGCCATGTTTATCTGAAATTCTACCACAGAGGCACACTTAAAAGAAGGGACAGTCATAATGACAGCACAACTTAAGTAAAAACCCTTCTGGATAAACCTTTATAGGTCATTTTTACTTCTGATGAGGTCAAGAGATGTCCTGCTATTTTGGTTGAATGAATATCCCTTAGCTAGTTGTCTAGTAAGATGTTGAAAGTATTAATGTTAATTATTTTTATGGCCATTATACACCTGAAATATCCAACAAACTATGGGAATATAAAACCAGATAGCCATCTTAGATGAAACAATTATGTTAAATAAATTGCTAAGAAAAATCTAAAACTGAAATGGGTATGTGATCAAAAAAGAATTAAAATTTAAAGGAATCAGGTAAGAGAAATATTTTGAATTCAGAAATGGAAAAAGTCAAATGATTTTCAAATTTGATTTTGCATCCAATTTAAATTTAAGATCATACATTTTTGTAAAAATAACATAGGTTATATTTTTCCAATTTTTCACATATTGGATGTCATTTCATTTATCTCACTAAGTTAGCATTTACCAGTTCTCCAAATATATTTTTAATACATAAATGATGTAAGATTTTTTCTTTTCTTTTCTTTTTTTCTGATAACTAAATTATTTTAGGAAATACAAAGATTGGGAAAGAAAATGTTTAGAAAATCTTTAGTTAAAAATTTTAAACATTAAAAAATAGTAAAATACAATCTGTACATAATAAATACTTAGTAACAGTGAGTATGTCCTGTTAGTAGTCACATTTGCTTCTGTTGAGTGAATAACTGGTTATCTCTATTCACCATTTTACCTATGCTCATGACTCTTCTACTTTGAGAAAAAGAGAGGTGGTCACCCTTGCCTTTTTGTTCCCTGTTGGGACACAGGAAAGTATATTGTTATGCAGCCATTGTAAGCTCCATATTATCATTCTTTAGTACTTACTTTTAACTCATTTTCCTTTGCAAGTCAAGAAAACATGATGTTCTCTCTCTGCATTGCTCAATTTCAACATGGTTGATAGCAATCATTTGCAAAATGGCACAGTGATTCAAAAAAATAAGAAGCTCACTCATGACCAACCTTCTGGTGGGTTTGGGTGTTTGGGGTTAGGCTTTCTCTGGAAAAACAGCAACATATCCTCAAAGTGGAGATGAAATAAGACACATGTCTCAGACAAATGGGTGAGCATGTTCTTGGCTCTAGGCTCCCTCTAGATATAAACAGTGCTTGCCTTTCGCATATGTGCTTTGCACCTCTTGCCCTTCCTAAAATGGTCATGTCCTTCATTTCTTTGGAAACATGTGCCTGTGGTTAGGAGCTATCAATAAGCTTTGAACAATCTGTGACAAAGTACAATTGTAACCAATAATCATTCTTTTTTTTTTCTTTTCTCACCCACATCTATGAATTTAACAGCACAATTTACAAACTCCTTGGCAAAAGAGTTTTGTAATATTTTCCCTCTACCTTGTTATTTTATTGCTAGTTTTCTAATGATGTAAACTTTTATATTTTTTTCTGTATAAAATTTTTTTATTCAAAGGCAATTTTTCCTTTTGCATGTGTTTTGTTTAGAGAATACTGTGCATACTTTCATTTATAGTGAATAAACTTCAATATGTGCATTTAAGAGTAAGCTTTGACAAATAAATTTGACCATATTAACAAAGATGATGAACATGTTAAAATATTACAGAGACTAGAGATGAGGCTGTTGAGATATGGTACACACTCCTTGCAGATGTCCAATCTTGACTCATAGTACCAGCTCTGAGTACTTTTTTTTTTATTGTAAACAAATGGGATACATATTGTTTCTCTGTCTGTACATGGCTGTAAAGGCATACCATTTGTGTAATCATAAATTTACATAGGGTAATATTTTTTGATTCATTCTGCCATTTTTTCCCTTCCCCCCCCACCCCTCCCACCCCTCCCCTCCATCTATACAGTCCTTCCTTCCTCCATTCCTGCCCCCCTCCATAAACCCAACTCCAACCCCAACACTAACCCTTCCCACCCCCCATTATGTGTCATCATCCACTTATTAGCGATATCATTCTTCCTTTGGTTTTTTGAGATTGGCTTATCTCACTTAGCATGATATTCTCCAGTTTCATCCATTTGCCTGCAAATGACGTAATTTTATCATTCTTTATGGCTGAGTAATATTCCATTGTATATATATATACCACATTTTCTTTATCCATTCATCAGTTGAAGGACATCTAGGTTGGTTCCACAATCTGGCTATTGTGAACTGAGCAGCTATGAACATTGATGTGGCTGTATCTCTGTAATATGCTGATTTTAAGTCCTTTGGGTATAGGCCAAGGAGTGGGATAGCTGGGTCAAATGGTGGTTCCATTCCAAGTTTTCTAAGGAATCTCCGTACTGCTTTCCAGAGTGGCTGCACTAATTTGCAGCCCCACCAGCAATGTAAGAGTGTACCTTTCTCCCCACATCCTCGCCAACACCTGTTGTTGCTTGTATTCTTGATAATCACCATTCTAATTGGGGTGAGATGGAATCTTAGGGTGGTTTTGATTTGCATTTCTCTTATTACTAGAGATGTTGAACATTTTTCCATATGTTTGTTGATTGCTTGTATATCTTCTTCTGTGAAGTGTCTATTCATTTCTTTAGCCCATTTGTCAATTGGATTTTTTACATTCTTGGTGTAGAGTTTTTTGAGTTCTTTATAGATTCTGGAGATTAGCGTTCTATCTGAAGTATGATTGGCAAAGATTTTCTTCCACTCTGTAGGCTCTTTCTTAGCATTGCTGATAGTTTCCTTTGCTGAGAGAAAGCTTTTTAGTTTGAATCTATCCCAGTTATTAATTCTTGCTTTTATTTCTTGTGCTATGGGAGTCCTGTTGAGGAAGTCTGGTCCTAAGCCGACATGTTGAAGCTCTGGACCTACTTTTTCTTCTATAAGATGCAAGGTCTCTGGTCTGATTCCGAGATCCTTAATCCATTTTGAGTTTAGTTTCATGTCGGGGTACCCGGGACTCCCAGCCTTGGGCATGGTCAAGATGGCGCCTGGCGCTGAGCCAAAAGCGGTTGGCTATACAGTATTAGCTAGTTAACAATGTGATTAGTGCATGCCTCTCTCGTGTGCCTATTCTATACCTACAGCTGTTCGCCGTTTACCTCGTGTACTCTCCCTTGATTGGTTGAAGTGTATATAAGCTTGGTAACTTCCTGGGTGGGGTAGTAGAAGCGAGGAAGAAGAGTGCGAGCGAGGGCGAGAGCCGAGTGGGAGAAGCAGAGTGGCCGAAGCAGGCGTGAGCCGAGCAGGAGAAGCAAGGAAGAAGAGTGCGAGCGAGGGCGAGAGCCGAGTGGGAGAAGCGGAGTGGCCGAAGCAGGCGTGAGCTGAGCAGGAGAAGCGAGGAAGAAGAGTGTGAGCGAGAGCGAGAGACGAGTGGGAGAAGCGGAGTGGCCGAAGCAGGCGTGAGTCGAGCAGGAGAAGCGGAGCGACCGGAGCAGGCGAGAGTTAAGCAGAGGGAAAGAGAGCGAGAGAAAGAAAAGAGAGAAGGGGATAGAAAAGAGGGAAAGAAAGGAAGACTGTGCACAATAAACTTCCAAAGCTTCAGACGTTTGTCGTGTCTCTCTCTGCGGGTAGAGGGAACATGATAACTGGTGCCGAAACCCGGGACGATGAAAATTTTATAAAGAAAACAAGGTAAGATATCTAAAAAAATTTTTTTTAAGAAGTTAAACCGGTTATAAAGAGGTCAAAAGTAAACAGGTAAAGGAGAGGCAGCCTTGACGTTCGCGGTATAGCGACTATCGGGACACGCGGAATGCGGTCCGGTTAAAGGAAAATAAGGACACGCGGAAGGCAGTCCAGGGACACGCGGAATGCGGTCCAATTAAGGTAAAAGTAGGGACACGCGGAATGCGGTCCAATTAAGGTACAGCTAGCACGTGAAAAGCGGCTACAAACTCTAATACATATTTGACAGATAGTTTTCCTTTTAGTAATCTTGTTGCTCCTGGCAGTTTGGCCACTGTTTGTTATCGTAACTGCCATAACTGAAGCTATTCAAATTAGTAACAATGGGGTCTGAAACGTCTAAATTCAGGATGCAACAGCCCCTCAGGGAGCTATTTAAAAACCATGGGACACCGTTAAAGGCAAAAACAGCTAGAGCATTTCTCGATACTGTAGAAAAGGTTTCCCCTTGGTTTTTGGATGAGGGCCTTTTAAACACCCTACAGTGGGAACAGCTGGGGGAGGACCTTCATGTAGCGGATAGGCAAAGCCCTTTACCAGTAGGCACTATGGCTATTTGGTCTCTCATTAAATCCTGTCTACGAGGCAAAAACAAAAAACCTTCACTCGCCGAGCCTCTAGCTGAAGGAAGACAGGTTTTGGAAGAAATAAAAGAGGAACGCTCATATCGCTCTCAAAATTCAGAAAGAGGAACTAACTCAGATGAGGAATTATCAGAAGAGGAACTATCAGGAGAAGAATTAGAAAAAAGAGTACAAAAATTAAGACTAGATAAAGACCCCCCTCTAGTGCCTGTGTTGCCTAGTGCACCTCCCCTAAATAGGGAACCTCTTTCTCATGAAGCGTCCGGTTTCGGATCATGCTTAGAATGGAGTCATCTTGGATCTGTAGCATATCCTGTTTTTGAGGATGCTCAAAATCAAAGATTCCACCAACCCTTAGATTTTAAAATAGTAAAACAATTAAAGAAGCAGTTAGTACATATGGTCCTCAATCAGCCTTTACTATAGCTTTAGTAGACACCTTGATGTCATTAAACTTAGTGCCCCAGGACTGGACTAATCTTGCTAGAGCCGCTCTGTCTGGGGGACAATACCTCATGTGGAAGACATCATGGCAAGAAATTTCTGCGGATACTGCCCGCCGAAATGCGGCAGCGGGAAATCCCCAAGTTGATAGGGACATGCTTATGGGCGTGGGACCTTATGAGACTCTTCAAGCGCAGCTTAATTATCATCCAGCCGTCTATGCACAAATTGCTGTAGCTGCAACCAAGGCCTGGAAAACATTACAAGGAGTAGGAGACTTACAAGGCCAATTGTCAAAAGTAACTCAAGGGAGTAGTGAGCCCTATGCAGACTATGTGGACAGGCTGATTCAAACAGCATCACGCATCTTCGGAGATGCGGATCAAGCCATGCCCTTAGTAAAACAATTGGCTTACGAACAAGCTAACAAATGGTGTAAGGAGGCTATAAGACCATGGAAAAATAAAGATTTATCCACCTATTTAAAAGTGTGTAGAGATGTAAATGATACTTCAGCACAAAGCAGAGCCTTTGTAGCAGCCATAGATAGACTGCCACACTTGCACAAGCCCAGGGGAGATCTCCTCAAAGAACTAATAAAGAGTCTCTAGGATCATGTTTTGTGTGTGGACAGATGGGACATCTAAAAGCCACTTGTCCAAACAAAAGGCTATTCCTTGCCCAAGGTAGGAACATCTATACAGGGAATAGTTTGGGAACCAGACCTGGGCTATGTCCAAGATGCAAAAAGGGAAATCATTGGAGCAGTGCCTGTCAGTCTATTAGAGATAGGGAGGGTAATTTTCTAGGTCTAAATCCTAAACTCCAAAAAAATGGGAGACAGGGCCCTCCCCGGGGCCCGCAACAAATATACGGGGCAATTCAACAAGTTCCCCGACAGTGGTATCCTCCCACAGAGAAGGGGAGCGTAGAGCCACCTCAGGGAGTGCAGGATTGGACATCTGTGCCACCTCCAGACTCATATTAACCCCAGATATGGGGGTACAGATGATTGATACTGACTGGCATGAAAAAATCCCACAAAACAGTGTAGGACTATTGTTAGGCAGAAGTTCTTCAACATTAAAAGGACTTATAGTACACCCAGGAGTTATTGATCCTGATTTTACTGGACAAATAAAAGCTTTAGTCTCTTCACCAAAAGGAATTACGGTCATCTCTCCAGGGGATCATATTGCACAAATGCTTGTGCTACCCAGTCAACATTCTTTATGGCCCAGTAAAAATACAAATAGAGGACAAGAAGGTTTTGGATCAACAGGAACTACTTTAATAAATCTTACTATGGATATGGGACAGAGGCCCCTCCTAAAATTAAAAGTGGGAAATATGGAATTTACAGGTCTATTAGATACAGGAGCAGACAAAAGTATTATTAGTGCAGTGGTCTGGCCAAAACACTGGCCATTGATCACAGCAGCTCAGAGCTTGAGGGGCTTAGGAGTAGTGGAAAGCCCCAATCAAAGTGCTTCCTCACTATCATGGAAGGATACAGAGGGACATACAGGAATATTCCAGCCATATGTTTGTAATGTTCCTATTAGTTTATGGGGACGAGATGTCCTGCAGCAAATGGATATGAAACTCACCACTGATCAGATCTACCAAGGGACTCCTGTAAAAAATATGCTACAAAACATGAACTATAATGATAAAAAAGGATTAAGAGGACATAGTCAAGGATTTGCCCAACCACTGCCCTTACTCCCACCAAAGAACGATTCTCATGGGCTGGGTTTTTCCTAGGGGCCACTGATAAACCATCAATCCCTATAGTATGGAAAGATGATAAGCCTCGCTGGATTCCGCAGTGGCCCCTAACAAAAGAGAAACTAGAGGCAGCTCATAAGTTGGTACAAGAGCAGGTACAAGCAGGTCATTTACAACATTCTACTTCTCCTTGGAATACTCCAATATTCTTAATAAAGAAAAAATCAGGAAAATGGAGGTTATTACATGATTTAAGAGCCATAAATGAACAAATGTACCCTATGGGACCTATCCAATGTGGACTCCCTCTTGTCACTGCGCTACCAAAAAATTGGCCTACTATTATTTTGGATTTAAAAAATTGTTTTTTCTCTATACCCCTATACAAAGATGATTGTTGGAGATTTGCCTTTACTTTGCCCTCTCTTAATCACACTCAACCTGATCAGAGATTTGAATGGACCGTGTTGCCTCAAGGTATGGCCAACAGTCCTACTATATGTCAAATATACATAGATAAAGTGTTAACAACTACTAGACAAAAGTTTAAGAGATTATTGATTTATCATTATATGGATGACATACTTATTTGCCATCCAGAAAAAGAAGTATTGTTAGAAGCATTACAATTTATAACTCAAGCATTAGAAAAAAGAGGATTAGTGATAGCCCCTGAAAAATTACAATTGGAAGAGATCCAAGAATATCTGGGTACAAAACTCACTGCTACTACAGTCAGACCATTAAGGTTGACCATTAGGACAGATCAATTGAATACCTTGAATGATTTTCAGAAACTCTTAGGTGATATTAACTGGATCAGATCCTATTTAAAATTATCCACAGGGGAATTAAAACCTTTATTCGATATATTAAAAGGTGATCCTGACTTGAATTCTTCTAGGAAACTTACTCCCAAAGCACGGATATCCTTACAACTAGTAGAGAATAGACTTCAGCAGTGTTACACTGATCGTTGTGATCTTACTCAACCATTAAATTTAATCATAATCTCAGAGAAACATGCCCCTTTTGGCATAGTTTGGCAAGGAGGATCTCTACAAAGTATAAATCTTCCTAGCTCTCCAGCTAAAACATTACAATCATATCCCCAAGCTATTGCTCAGGTAATATTCAAGGGAATAGAATCTTGCATTACTGTTTTTGGAATCCATCCGTCTATTATTATAACTCCTTATTCCACTCAGCAAATTAAATGGCTAACTAATAATGATGATGATTGGTCAATATTATATTGTTCCACCTCAGCTCAGTTCGATAACCATTATCCCCAACACCCCTGGATTCAATTTTGTAAAAATACTCCCATAATTTTCCCAAAAGTAACTAGTGCCCAGCCTCTTAAAAACTGTGTAACCATTTTTACTGATGGCTCCAAAAATGGAGTGGGCGCAGTACTTATCAGTAAACAACTTCACACCATAATAGTTCCACCCAACTCCACACAAGTTACTGAACTCGCAGCGGTAATATTAGCCTTTAAATTAGCAGATAATCAGCCATTCAACCTCCTATCTGATAGCTTATATGTTGTCAACGCTTTACATGTTCTTGAAACAGTACCCCTTATTTCTTCCACATCCACTGTAGCTTTTTATTTTATCACGTTACAAAACCTTATTCTACAGCGTAAACATCCATTCTATGTAGGACATATTAGAGCTCATTCTAATTTACCAGGACCTTTGGCCAATGCTAATGACTTGGTAGATATGGCCACCAAATCAATTTTTGTTTTTTCTATAGAGGAACAAGCAAAACTCTTTCATGAAAAATTCCATGTAAATTCCACTATCTTGAGTAGAAAATTTCCTATTTCTAAATGTATGGCTCGACAAATAGTAAAAAATTGTCAACATTGTGCTCCTTTAATCCCAGTACAATCCTTTGGAGTTAACCCCAGGGGACTGCTACCTAATCATATTTGGCAAATGGATGTAACCCATATTCCTGAATTTGGTACTGTCAAGTATGTACATGTGTCAGTAGACACTGCTTCAGGGGTCATTATGGCTTCCGCTCATTACGGAGAAAAGGTAAAAGATGTCATTCAACACTGCCTACAAGCATTTAAAGTTATTAAAACAGATAATGGCCCTGCTTATACTTCCAAAAGCTTTCGGTTGTTTCTACAAACATTCAACATCCAATCAGTCACTGGCATCCCCTATAATCCTCAGGGACAAGGCATTGTAGAAAGAACACATCTTACCTTAAAAAATTGTTTAAATAAACAAAAAGGGGGAATAGGAGCCTCCTATAAGTCTTCTAAACATAAACTTAATTTAGTTCTCTTTATTCTAAATTTTTTAACCTTGGATAGGGACGGCCACTCTGCAGCTGATCGGCATTATAATCCCCATGATACTCCTCAAGTATGGGTAAAATGGAAAGACATCCTGACAGGTTGTTGGAAAGGACCAGACCCAGTCCTTCGTTGGGTCTGAGGTTCTGTTTGTATCTTCCCACAGGATCAACAGACTCCAGTCTGGATTCCAGAAAGGCTGATCAGAGTTGTACAACATGCAAGTGATGCTGCTCCTCCTTGCAGTGATGAGCCTGAGCCTTCCCTCAATAACAAAAACTCAGACGGAAAGGCAAACCCGGGACCTATGGGCTATTGTTAGAGCCTGGCCATATCTTTTACTTCTAACTAACATATATTTTTTTCTTTTCTTTCCCCCCCCCCATTTCCCACCATTTCTTCTACAGGTCTGTTAACTCTACCGATAATTTTTCAAATCATACTGTTCTTGATCGCCCAACTCGTGAAAAACCTTTTCGATAACTGGCTATTTTTCATTTCTAGACAAAGATATACCGGTCTACAGCCTTTCTTTGCCTTAACAGGAGGAACCTTTGCACTTTGCCGATGAAATTATGCTGCAGATCAGACCCAGAGTAGGACAACTCGTTCTGCTGACCTTAACTGTACCAGAAATATTGCCTTTCCTCCCATGTCAGCTTGTGTATTTTCTCCTTTTATGTTTCTGCTAACTGGTACTTCTAATAACACAACTTTTAACTGCTCACTAACCGTGTGTTATTTCTCACAATGCTGGAATGGTTCTTTTGCCACCTGTGCAATTCTGATGCGCATTCCTACCTTTCTACCAGTCCCAGTTTCTGTTACAGATACAGAATTGCCAGTGCTATTATCAAGAAACAGAAAAGACTTTGGCATCACAGTAGCTGTGATCATTGCCATTGCAGCTTCTGCAGCAGTAGCATTGACACAACCATATAGTAACAACAATTACCTGGCCGAAAATACAGCTGCAGCCTTACAGACTATAGAGACCCTAAACCAGCATCTAACAACAGGCTTACCTCTTGTAAATCAAAGAATAAACTTACTACAAGAACAAGTGGATATCTTGCAAGAACTTTTGGGACTGGGATGCGTTTATTCCTTAAGAACTGTTTGTGTTACCCCTATTGTATATGATAATTCCAGCACCGCGACTGGGTTATCTAGAAAATTGTCAGCCTATTTTATCAATTTGATGGTCTTATTTCAAAACCGAGAGCTGAAATTGTCAAAGCTAATTCTACTAGGGTGCATATTGTTTCTGTATCTAATATGGCTAAATAGTTTTTTCTATTTGTGGCTTTGTCAAACAATGGGCAGGCTTAGGAGCTATGATAGTGCTCCTCTGCCTTGGCTCCCTTCTCTTCATTTGTTTTGGCATGCACCTACAAGACAGCCAACAGAGGGATCGGATTATCTTTCAACAGGCCATGACCGCCCTAAAGGCCGGCAGCTCCCCACAAGTATGGCTCTCGATGCTGGACTGGTAGTCAGAGACGGGTAATGAAGGAGGTGGCTATGTACCAACCTAAGACAGGAGCTGCAGCATGCTCTGCAGACTCTGATGACGGGTAAGGACATATGCTGACCACTCAACCTAAGACAGACAGGGTCCCGAGCCTTAAATTTATAATAAAGAAGGGGGAACTGTCGGGGTACCCGGGACTCCCAGCCTTTGGCACGGTCAAGATGGCGCCTGGCGCTGAGCCAAAAGCGGTTGGCTATACAGTATTAGCTAGTTAACAATGTGATTAGTGCATGCCTCTCTCGTGTGCCTATTCTATACCTACAGCTGTTCGCCATTTACCTCGTGTACTCTCCCTTGATTGGTTGAAGTGTATATGACCTTGGTAACTTCCTGGGAGGGAGTAGAAGCGAGGAAGAAGAGTGCGAGCGAGGGCGAGAGCCGAGTGGGAGAAGCGGAGTGGCCGAAGCAGGCGTGAGCCGAGCAGGAGAAGCGAGGAAGAAGAGTGCGAGCGAGGGCGAGAGCCGAGTGGGAGAAGCGGAGTGGCCGAAGCAGGCTTGAGCCGAGCAGGAGAAGCGAGGAAGAAGAGTGTGAGCGAGGGCGAGAGACGAGTGGGAGAAGCGGAGTGGCCGAAGCAGGCGTGAGCCGAGCAGGAGAAGCGGAGTGACCAGAGCAGGCGAGAGTTAAGCAGAGGGAAAGAGAGCGAGAGAAAGAAAAGAGAGAAGGGGATAGAAAAGAGGGAAAGAAAGGAAGACTGTGCACAATAAACTTCCAAAGCTTCAGACGTTTGTCGTGTCTCTCTCTGCGGGCAGAGGGAACACGATAGTTTCGTGCATGGTGAGAGATATGGGTTTAGTTTCATTCTGTTGCATATGGATTTCCAATTCTCCCAGCACCATTTGTTGAAGAGGCTATCTTTTCTCCATTGCATATTTTTGGACCCTTTGTCTAGTATGAGAAAATTGTGTTTATTTGGGTTTGTGTCCATGTCCTCTATTCTGTACCATTGATCCACCTTTCTATTTTGGTACAATACCATGCCGTTTTTGTTACTATTGCTTTGTAGTAGAGTTGAAGATCTGGTATTGCGATACCCCCTGCTTCACTCTTTCTGCCAAGGATTGCTTTAGCTATTCTGGGTTTTTTATTCTTCCAGATGAATTTCATAATTGCTTGCTCTATTTCTGTAAGGTACATCATTGGGATTTTAATTGGAATTGCATTGAATCTGTATAGCACTTTTGGTAGTATGGCCATTTTGACAATATTAATTCTTCCTATCCAAGAACATAGGAGATCTTTCCATTTTCTAAGGTTTTCTTTAATTTCTTTCTTTAGTGTTTTGTAGTTCTCATTGTAGAGGTCTTTCACCTCTTTTGTGAGATTGATTCCCAAATACTTTATTTTTTTTGAAGCTATTGTGAATGGGGTAGTTTTACTAATTTCTCTTTCTGAAGATTCATCGCTTATGTATAAAAATGCCTTAGATTTATGTACATTGATCTTATATCCCGCTACTTTACTGAATTCACTTATGAGATCTAAAAGTTTTCTGGTGGAATTTCCTGGTTCCTCTAAGTATACAATCATATCATCAGCAAATAGGGATAGTTTGAGTTCTTCTTTTCCTATTCGTATCTCTTTAATTTCTTTGGTCTGTCTAATTGCTCTGGCTACAGTTTCAAGGACGATATTGAATAGAAGTGGTGAAAGAGGGCATCCCTGCCTTGTTCCAGTTTTTAGAGGGAATGCTTTCAGTTTTTCACCATTTAGAATGATATTAGCCATGGGTTTAGCATAGATGGCCTTTACAATGTTAAGGAATGTTCCCACTATCCCTATTTTTTCTAGTGTTTTGAGCATGAAGGGTTGCTGTATTTTATCAAATGCTTTTTCTCCATCTATCAAAATAATCATGTGATTCTTGACTTTAAGCCTATTGATATGGTGAATGACATTTATTGATTTCCTGATGTTGAACCAACCTTGCATCCCTGGGATGAAACCCACTTGATCATGGTGCACTATCTTTTTAATATGTTTTTGTATGCGATTTGCTAAAATTTTGTTGAGAATTTTTGCGTCGAAGTTTATTAAGGATATTGGTCTGAAATTTTCTTTCCTTGATGTGTCTCTGTCTGGTTTAGGAATCAGGGTAATATTGGCTTCATAGAATGAGTTTGGGAGAGTTCCCTCCTCTTCTATTTTCTGGAATACTTTGAGTAGTATTGGAATGAGCTCTTCTTTAAAAGTTTTGTAGAACTCGGCTGAGAACCCATCCGGTCCTGGACTTTTCTTTGTTGGAAGGCTTTTGATGACTTCTTCTATTTCATTACTTGAAATTGGTCTATTTAAATTGTGTATGTCCTCCTCGTTCAGTTTAGGCAATTCATATGTCTCTAGAAACCTGTTGATGTCTTTGAAATTTTCTATTTTGTTGGAGTATAGATTTTCAAAATAGCTTCTAATTATGTTTTGTATTTCAGTCATGTCTGTTGTGATATTTCCTTGTTCATTCCGAATTTTAGTGATTTGGGTTTTCTCTTGTCTTCTCTTTGTAGTGTGGCTAAAGGTTTATCAATTTTGTTTATTTTTTCGAAGAACCAACTATTTATTTTGTCAAATTTTTTATTGTTTCTTTCGTTTCAATTTCGTTGATTTCAGCTCTCAGTTTAACTATTTCCTGTCTTCTACTACTTTTGGTGTTGGTCTGTTCTTCTTTTTCTAGGGCTTTGAGCTGTAGTGTTAGGTCATTTGTTTTTTGAGTTTTACTTCTTTTATTAAATGCACTCCATGAAATAAATCTTCCTCTAAGTACTGCTTTCATAGTGTCCCAGAGATTTTGATATGATGTTTCTTTGTTCTCGTTTACCTCTAAGAATTTTTTAATTTCCTTCCTAATATCTTCTGTTATCCATTCATCATATAGTAGCATATTGTTTAATCTCCAGGTGTTGGAGTAGTTTCTGTTATTTACTCTTTCATTAATTTGTAGCTTCAATCCATTATGATCTGATAGAATATGAGGTAGTGTCTCTATCTTCTTGTATTTGCTGACATTAGCTTTGTGGCATAATATATGGTCTATTTTAGAGAAGGATCCATGTGCTGCTGAGAAGAAAGTGTATTCACTCTTGGTTGGATGGTATATTCTATAAATGTCTGTTAAGTCTAAATTATTGATTGTGTTATTGAGATCTATGGTTTCTTTGTTCAATTTTTGTTTGGAAGATCTGTCCAGTGGTGAAAGAAGCGTGTTAAAATCACCTAGTATTATTGTGTTATGGTCTATTTGGTTTCTAAAATTGAGAAGGATTTTTTTAACATACATGGGTGAGTCACGGTTTGGGGCCTAGATGTTTATGATTGTTATATCTTGCTGATTTATGCTTCCCTTAAGCAGTATGAAATGTCCTTCTTTATCCCTTCTGACTAACATTGGCTTGAAGTCCATATTTTCTGAAATGAGGGTGGATACTCCAGCTTTTATGCTGAGTCCATGTGCATGGTATGTTTTTCCCCATCCTTTCACTTTTAGTCTATGGGTATCTCTTTCTATGAGGTGAGTCTCTTGCAGGCAACATATTGTTGGATCTTTCTTTTTAATCCAATCTGCCATTCTATATCTTTTGATTGATGAATTCAGGCCATTAACATTCAGTGTTATTATTGAGATATGATTTGTATTCCCGGTCATTTGGTTCATATTTAAAATTTTTGGCACATCTTGGTTCCTCCTTTATTTGACAGTTCCTTTAGGATAATTCCTCCCTTTGCTGATTTGCTTCTTTGTTTTTTATCTCTTCCTCATGAAATATTTTGCTGAGAATGTTCTGTAATGCTGGCTTTCTTTTTGTAAATTCTTTTAGCTTTTGTTTATCATGGAATGATTTTATTTCATCGTCAAATTTGAAGGTAAGTTTTGCTGGGTATAAGATTCTTGGTTGGCATCCATTTTCTTTCAGAGCTTGAAAAATGTTGTTCCAGGCCCTTCTAGCTTTTAGGGTCTGGATTGAAAAATCTGCTGATATCCGTATTGGCTTCCCCCTGAATGTAATTTGGTTCTTTTCTCTCACAGCCTTTAAAATTCTGTCTTTATTTTGTATGTTAGGTATTTTCATTATAATGTGCCTTGGTGTGGGTCTGTTGTAATTTTGTGTATTTGGAGTCCTATAAGCCTCTTGGACTTGATTTTCCATTTCATTCTTCAGATTTGGGAAATTTTCTGATATTATTTCTTCAAATAGATTGTTCATTCCTTTGGTTTGTTTCTCTAAGCCTTCCTCAATCCCAATAATTCTCAAATTTGGCCTTTTCATGATATCCCATAGTTCTTGGAGGTTCTGTTCATGATTTCTCACCATCTTCTCTGTTTGTTCACCTTTGTTTTCGAGGTTAAATATTTTGTCTTCAATAACTGAAGTTCTGTCTTCCAGCTGTTCTATCCTATTGGTTATGCTTTCTATGGAGTTCTTAATTTGGTTTATTGTTTCCTTCATTTCAAGGATTTCTGTTTGGTTTTTTTTCAATATCTCTAACTCTTTATTGAAATGATCTTTTGCTTCCTGAATTTGCTCTGTTAACTGTCGATTGGTGCGATCATTCAATGCCTGCATTTGCTCTTTCATCTCATTGTTTGCTTCCCTAATCATTTTAATTATGTACATTCTGAACTCCCTTTCTGTCATTTCTTCTGCCATGCTGTCGTTGGATTTTATTGATGTAACATCTAGATTTGTTTGGGGCATTTTCTTCCCTTGTTTTCTCATATTGTTCAGGGATCAGTGGGTCATTAAGATATTGCAGATTTCCTCTATCAACTTATAATGTCCCTGAAGATTGCTAGTATATCCCCTCTTATCCTTCAGTAGCCTGAAGCCTTGGAGGAGGTTGACAATGCAGAGCTCCATGAAGAAGCTGCCTCTCTAGGGGTGGTGACCCTCAGGTGGCGTATATTCCCTGCTAGTGGGCAGAGGTGCCTACACTTGTTGACCAATGGTCATTCAATGGGGAACTAGACTGCGGGCTGAGGCAAAGCCTGTTTGTGCCTGTGTCTCTGGTTTTACCGTCCCTGTGGGAAAACCTCCCTCGGTAGGGAAGACTCACTCGGTGGGGATGTCTCGCTGGTCAGTTGCCCTCCTAGAGTTTCCCCTCAATCTACAACTACCGCCTGGGCTGGGCTGTCTTCCTTTGCAACGATCCCAGGGGCCCGGATCTACGTCCTGGGCCTGGGAGCCTCACCCTTCGCAGGCGAGTCTCCTTAGGCTGCCCCTCCCAGAGAATCTGCCCGCAGCCCTGGAAACTTTGCTCCACCCCTAGGTGTGTCTCTGTGGGGCTCTTCCAGCAAGAAGCCACCTAGCTCCTGGGACCCTGCTCTGCACCAATCACCTGGCTATGCAGCCCCTCCTCTGAGCCACCACCTGGAGCCCCGTACAATAGCTCCGAGACCCAGAGACCCGCCACACACCTCCTCCTCCGGACAGCCGCCCGGTTTCCGATGCAGTCACTAGGAGTCCAAACAACTCACTTCCGGTCTCCTCCTCCTGCCAACCACCCATAGCCCTAGGCAGTCACTCCAAGTCCAAGTGACCCACCCTGTTCCTCCTCCTCCTCCTTGGGGTAGCCCCCCTGGTGTTCAGGAGTGGTGGCTCTGAGACCAAGTGACTCACCACGCTCCTCCTCCAGGCAGGCCACCAGTGTTCAGGAGTGGTCACTTTTAGTCCAATCAACTCACCACTCGCCTCCTTCTCTGGCAACCACCTGTGGCTCTGATGCAGTCACTCCTAGATCAAGCATCCCACCGCTCTTCTCTTCCAGGCAGGCCACCAGTGTTCTGGAGCGCTCACTCTGAGTTCAAACAGCTCGCCACGCAGCTCCTCCTCTGGCAACTGCCTGTGGCTCTGATGCAGTCACTCCTAGATCAAGTAACCTGTCGCACTCCTCCTCTTCCTCCGGGCAGTCCCCCGGTGTTCAGGAGCGCTCGCTCTGAGTTCAAACAGCTCGCCACGCAGCTCCTCCTCTGGCAACTGCCTGTGGCTCTGATGCAGTCACTCCTAGATCAAGTAACCTGTCGCACTCCTCCTCTTCCTCCGGGCAGTCCCCCGGTGTTCAGGAGCGCTCACTCTGAGTTCAAACAGCTCACCACGCAGCTCCTCCTCAGGCAGCCGCCCAGAGCCCCAGTGGTTGCTCGAGTCCAAGTGCTGTGCTGAGCCGCCTCCTCTACGATGATCCCAGTTGTCCGTGTTTACCGCTCCAGCGGGGGGAGGGGCGTCTCGCCGAGCAACTCTACTTCACAAAGTTCCCTGCGTTCTGGGGCTACCGCCCCATCCGGGACACCTCCCCAACGGGAGAGACTCACCCGGCGGCTTTGAGTTGGTCCCTAGTCACTCACTATCTCCTCTTTTGAATCTTGCGTCCTGGAGCAACGTGAAATGCAGCCGCCCTCTAGTCCGCCATCTTGGCCCCGCCCCTGGGTACTTGTTTTAATGACCAAGCAATGGAGTTCATTCAACTCTGTCATTTAAAGTTTCAGTTGTGATATCTAGTATGAATTTAAAAAGTTCAGAAGAAAGGGAATAATTATCAAATGTAGAATTTGGTTGGTTTTCAAAATGACTGGGAACAAGTCAGTTTTGGCCCAGTGCTCAATGTTAAACAAGGGCAGCAAGATGTACTCAGGCACTGACTTGAAGTCTAGTCCTGATGTTGACTACTAAACTATCTGCAAAAATTCTCCCAGAAGTCTGAACAGGACAAGTCCAAAAGGCCATAAGGGGCACGACTGGTGCCTGGAACTGCTGACAATGTGGCCCATATTGTTCTGTGTGGTCTTACCTGGAGAGAGAAGACATATTCTCAGACGTCATGTCAGTAGAGTCAAGTGGACAGCCTGGCATCAGGGTACCAGTGGGAACCCTTGCATAACACTTATTAATGCCAATCTGACCCTGAATGTGGAAGAAAACATCAGCAATGATGTTCATTTATTTGGCAAGTGTTTTCTGAGGACCTAACAATGTGTCATGCATAATTTGGGGAATATAGCAGTGAGAAAATGGACAAAACAAAGCCCTGTGTCCTCCTGGAACTTATGTTTTTATGGAGAAAGACAGACAAAAATGTAAACAAATAGTGTAGACAGTATGTGAACTGATGTTCTGCACTCTCCTTGACTAAAGAGAGGCACTAGGTGGACTGGGATACGGTGGTTGGTAAGATGAGAATCAGAGAAGGAATCACTGAGAAAATAGCACTGGACTGAGACCTGAAAGAAGAAAAGGGTGACTCAGGATGAAGCCTCAGAGGCAATAGTAAGAAATACTTTTGAGGTGCAAGATGAGACTGAAACACTGAGAGGGACTGGAGTGGAGAGATCTGGGAAAGTGGTGGGACATAATGTTGGGGGTAACCTCTACAGATTGCAGCTAGGATTCTGCTTTTTCTCTGCTTGAGATGGGAGCTGCAGGAAGACTCTCAGTAGAGGAGGAAGGTGATCTGGATTATTTTTAAGAGGTCCTCCCTGGCACCAGGTTTCACAGCAGACTGTAGGGGATCTGTGGTGATAACATGGACATTAATTTTAAGGATATCACAATAACTCAACACAAATCTAGGATGGCTGGAACATAATGGTGGCAGTTGAGTTGGGAAGATGAGGTCCAATTTGAAATATCTTTTGATGATGGGGCCACAGGTCAGTGACCTAGATGTAGAGAGCTTCAGAATAATAGCCACTTGTGCTTGTTAGGAGCTGCATGAGAGACAAAAGTGCCATTTACTGAAGCAATTAGGGGGTGCTGGAGGAACAGGTTTGGATGGTGGGTGGGGAAACCAGGAGTATAGTTTTTAGACCACTGAGGTTTGATATATTGACATCCAAAGGAGATATTAAATAGGCAGTTGAATATACAGGGGAGAGATATGAGATTGGGACAAATTTTGAAGTTGCCATAAAAAAAGAAGATGGTGTTTAAAGCCATGAGCCTGCATGAGGACAATTAGGAAGTGAACACAGAAAGAAAGGGTGACTCATGAGGAGGGACCAGCAAGCTGAGGGGGGAGGGAAACTGACCAGGAGGTGGAACATAGACAAAGAGGGGCCCTCCCTGAAGAGCAGCCAGGAGGCATGCAAGGAATTGATGGAGATTTTTTTAAATTAAGATAGAAGAAGTAGCAGCATCTTTGAATGTAAATTCTAATGATCCAGCAGATCAAAGGTTGGTCATACAGGAGAAAAAGGAGATGACTATGGGAACAAGGTCCTAGAAGGGGCAAGAACTTGGGTCACAGCATTTCAGCAGGCAGAAAAAATGGCCTGGACCAGGGGCAGTTGCTTCAAGCAGATGAGCAACAGCAATGACAACTCACAAGCACCAGAATTGCAGGCAAGTTGACACGGTTGCCTGGGAAGAGAACATTCAAATGATCCCTTGTGATGGCTTTATTGTCCTACTGGAAAAAGTAGAAAGAGGATGAGGGGAAATGGGAGGTGAAGAAGTGGAGGAAATTCAAGGTGGGAGGAAAAGTGTTAGAAGTGTTGTCTGAACAGCCAGGGGTGAAGGCACAAGGTTGGACGCTGGGGACTCTGGAATTTCAAGTGGCTGAACTTGAATACAAAGGACATAGAAGGACACAGAAAGGAGTAGGAGTTTACAGGTGGTAAGGGAGCAGACAGGTGGCAGAAAATAAGAGCGGGGCTATTGGGTTATTGGCTCTTAAGGGCACAGTGAGGTCCATCATGATGTCCTCAAAGTTGACAATGACAGGGAGATATGAGGGTTGGGGACAGGGGCCCTAGCTTGTCCAAGAAGCTTTTTGACCTGTATTCATGACTCATAACCTGGGTGAAGGAGAAAATGAAGAAAGAAAAAAAAGGCAGAGTGCAAGACCTACTTGAAGTTGCATTCCAGGGGTGAGAGGGATTTGACCAGTGATCATTTCCTGAAACATCCAGATGTTACCCATTACCACCAATATACATTGGTCACAGTACTGGACTTACACAGAAAAATGCTGTTCATATGACATAGCCTTCAAAGGAACACCCTGTATTAAGTTCCTTGCATGCTCAAGGTCTCATAACTAGGCTCTGCAGGGCAATTAGGGAGAAAGAAGACTGCACCTTCATCCTGCAGGGAACTGGCTACCAAACACGATATAAGAAGCCATGTAAGTACCAAAGGTGAGTTACAGAGCCAGACTGGGGAAACATGAGAGAAAATTTGCAAAGGCTTCTTGTCAGAGGTTGCAATGAGCCGACCTGAAGGATTTCCACAGAATGGTGGAAAAGATGCCCTATAAGACCAGACAAAGAAGTGTTTGTAATCATATACTAGCTTTGCTTTCTGGAACCTGGGTACAGGTATGGGAGTAGAGGAGAAGCAGACTTGGAACTTAGACTTAATGGTGTTATGGCCTTTACCCACTTGATAGAACAGCCCATATTAAATTTAATAAATGAGTAACCACAAAAAATAATGGGGTCATGCCTTGAGGAGAATTCACAGGCTCACTGAGGAAGCATAAGAAGGGAATTCAGGAAGTACTGGGAAGGGAACTGCCCTGTCAGGCCAGAGCCTCTAACTTCTAAGGTGAGAGAGTGCCTGGGACTAAAAGGACACAGACTTCCTGGAGCACAAACAGATATATATAGGTAGTGACACCCATACATGCTACTTGGGTCTTACAGTGTAGTCAGGGACTCGGGCAAAGGTAGTGCTATCTGTGGTACCATATGCCTGGCCTCATCCTGGGAATAAGCATGTTTGGTTTCAGTGTTTGAATTAAACCCAAGCAACAAATTGCATAGTTCTCACTATATGCCTAAGGAATGACAAACCAGGTGTCATACTACCACTCCTGGTGCTTGAGGGAGAAAGACAGAAAGAGTTGGGGTAAGAGAAAGGGAACCACTGGAAAAAAACAAATGAGACTGAGAAACTGCTGAGAAGAGGAAAGAAGAGATAAAAGCAGAGAATAAAAAGGAAACTGTGGACATATGGAAGAATTCAGATTCTCCAGGTGTGTTTCAAATAGCACTGGTCCCTACAGATAATCTAAAGTTTCAACTGAGCAGACCTCAGTCACTTGTAACAGCATTTTTATGAAATTATGGGGTTAGTCATCTATTTTAATTAATTTTCATAATTTTACTTTTATCCTTTACCTTTGCAGAGGTCTTTCTCTTATTTATCTTATAAATAGCAGTCTTATGGTTTTAGAGATTATGAGACAATTTATTCACATCTTGTTACTTAGAGATATGGAATTCCTTACAGTCTTATTTAGTTTTTTTCAGTTGTACCTTAACATTACACATAATCACAGACGATCTCCAAGATTTTAAATTGCACATCACTGCTTTTCTTCCTGGGAATGTAAAGTTAATTACTACTGGAATAACCTACATTCACACTTTATGTATTATTTGTAATGTGATTATATTTTTAAATTTATAACTCTTCCTTTGTCTCCCTTTTCCACTACAGGGCATACAGAGCCATGTTTGGCTTACAAGTACTTATCAGAAATATACTACTCATATAACACTGAAAGACTGAATTTTTTGAGATATATAAACATATCACCTCTAAAAATGAATCTACTTTTTTGTTTTTGTTCTGATTTCATGCCATTCATTGTTCTTATTTATTGATTTGGATGATACTCACAAATAAGATGATCTATCAAAGACTTATTTAATATTTAGACATTAAAATTCCAAGAGAATTATTACTGTTATTACTATATTGATGAAAGACTTTCTTTTCCATTTGAGTTTCTCAATCATGGTCAAGTAATAAAATGAGGAAAGAATTTGTTATCAATGGTGTGCAGCTTTCCTATAAAGAGGATTAATCAGTAAAGGGGATCTGGGCAGTTGCTTCTAAAATTGCTGATTTTTGAGAATGACTTAGTTAAAAGTGGACATTTCCAACAATTTGTCTGAAACTGAGTTTTGAAGCATTAAAATCACTATGTATTTTCCCTCAAAATTTTCTTCCAGAATTTGTGCTTTAGATCACATTCTAGTGCATGCTTAGCTTCTAAAAACTAATTGTGTGGAAGAAAGGATATGACAGCTGAAGAAAGTGCTAACTTCTTGAAAACTTCCTTAGAATCTTTTCTATGCCCTCAAATTTGCCATTCATTCTCCTATCAAAAAGTAAGAATACATAATAAATTCCACATGCTTGCTAGAAGTGTCAATATTTCGAAGACTCCAACAATGTGCAACGAGTCCAGCAAACTGCATTTGGATATGGGAAATGATGTTCGTGTGGCCTAAGAGCTATACACATGTGGCCCCTGATATGTAATGAAGACTGGGGGAAGGGGCTTAAGAGAGAGTAGGGATCCTGGTATCTTCAGGTTCTCATTTAGTAAACATGCAATGTTTCCTCAATGAAGTGCTTTAATAAAAAAGCTTACATGAATTGTGGCATTCTGTTTAATCTATTCTGGGATATAGATTTGCTGATTATAAGAATCATTTGGGGAAGTACTGAAACACACATATGGGTAGGTTCTCTACCAATTCCAGATCAAAGATCTGGGTTAGATCTGAGGAATTCATATCTAACATCTTAGGTGATTCCCTACACAACATGAAAAGAAACACAAACATAGAGGCATTGCTCCTAAATATCTCTGTTGAAGTTTTTTAGACTATGGCAAAAACAAAGGGGATAAATTTTCTCAGCTATTATTTTTAAAAGACCTCTTGATATCATAATATTGTGCTTTGTCAGGTAATTTCTACCATTGCACTATTTGAAAAGATCCTTCTTCACAGTTAAGAAGACAACCTGGTGGAATCAAAGTCTAGCTTATAATTTGACTCAGTATACACTGATTAAATGATACTATCAATTATACAGTCATTTAAAGTATGCTGACCAATTTTATAAATGCTTGCTTAGGAAGGAAGAAAGATGGTCTTTTTGAACACCTCTCATATGCTAAGAATCTTATGGAACTTTCATTTAATATAACATGAAGTATGTTAATACTGGTTTATAAATGAGGAAACTGAAGTCAGAAGATGTCAGGGTCAAAACTCATCCTAAATTTCTAGGAAGAAATATGGGTACCTTCTCCATCCCACAGGTCTCACTATGAAACTAAAGCCCACTCAAGTTTCATTTTAACAGTACCTTTTTAGATTAATTAGGAAAACTGGAAATACATCTTTATGAACTTTGAAATCCTGTCAATTAATGTCATTGCTATTGCAAGTCCAGCAAATTTCACTTCCATATCACATTAGGCTAGAAAGGAACATACCAACAGACCAAACGCACAATGAAAATATGCAGTGGAGTTGTACTTAATGCATGAATATAAAGGTGCACATGGGAAAGGCCAAACATATCACTTAATTTAATATAAGCACAGGTCTATATCGAAGGTCTGAAACATTATAAACAGGCCTTAAGCAAAGGAGGAAATGTAGAGGGGAAACAGAGCTGTGAAGAATAAACAGGAAGTGGGCATGATGATGCATCTATACTTCATCTGTCCTGTTAGTTGGGTGACAGACCGCAGCAGGAATGATGTGAATGTAAGGTGTAAGCTGAGTCATGATCATCACAGTTAAGGCAAAGGAGGATTTCCAGGTCAGCATGCATAAAGGGAGAAATAAAGCCAAGAAAAATCCCCATCAATATATCAAATCATCTCAACTTTGTTCTAACAACAATAAAATGAAAAGAAATAAAAGCAAGGAAAAAACCATAACAAGGTGTTGCATTTTCTGAATTCTTTTAAACAAGCACTAGTCAGGCAGTAGGATTTCTAACTGATACAGTTCCAAATTTTGGCTGAGATCTTTGATAGATAAACCAAAGAAAAAAATAAAACAAATAGTCATATTAAGCTGAAGACTAAACTGTTTCCAACTGCAATCCACTGTGATGTAGAGAGATTTGTTGCTAATTCTTATGATTCAAACATCAGGCTTTTAATTTATGAGGTTATTTAAAATGTGTGGCTTAAGTCACAATATTTTCTCTTCTTGCTAAAATCACCTTCGTGAAGAATATTTTCCAATTTCACTAAAATGTTTTTATGTAACAAAAGTTTTCTGATAACTACATTGTATGCAGATTTCAATTTAGGAAACTTGTTCTTTCACAATAAGAGAATAAAGAATGTATCTCAAAGTATTAGTTAAAGACAGAATGGAAATTACTAATTGCCTTTGCTATAACTGTCATGGTTAACATGCAACTGAAGAAATGATTAAGATTTTCTAAGTGGACTGTGCTGGCTTCTTGATTTGCCTGCACATCTCTATAGTTGTGTATAAGTGGTTAACATTTATAACACACAGGTACTGAAAAAATAGGAAATTAAAATGTTAGTTCTAACATGATACAACTGGAAAATGATGCACTGAAAACATATTGGGAAATTATGCACAAGCTTACATGAAAAATTACTCATTAACATGGGCATACCTGGGCACTATTAAAAATGTGGCAGCAAGTAAGGAAAATAGATCATCTACCATCTGTAGACAATTGAACCCAAAACTGCTGCTGTATAATTTTTTGAAATATCCCTCTGCATCATTTGAACAGTGCTGTTTCGTATAACTACACAAGTGCAGCAATTGAGTTTAAAAATGGTGAGACTGTGAGATAAGTCTTTTGCATGTTATTAATGAATCCATTCTAGTTTTGCTAAGTGAGATGAACAAACTGTTTCATCATAGATCAGAGAGTTCCAAATGCATTACCAAGATGATTTTCTAGAGATGATAAACTCTGCAATTTTGCATATGGATATACATTGCACATGGAAAAAAATGTGTTTTCTAAAACTTGTTGCAAATTTGGGAACAATTCCAAGGTCTATATCCATAATATTTTTGCTTGGTCACAGATTATTGTTGTTCAACTCATACTCCTCCTGTATGTATTACTTACAGGAAGATCTGATCTATTCTACTTTTGAGAAAATTATTTTTTATTGGAAAACAGGACTCTTTTCTATCATCCAAAAAGGTAAATGATATGAACAAAAAGTTATTTGAAAATCACTATGGTGGTCAGTCAGGCATCCACAAATTATAAAGAACTCAAACCACAATCCAAGGCTAAACATTATAATGTGTGTTAAGAAGAATCTTAATGTAATCTCTACATTCTTCTTTGTAAAGTGTTTATTTGCAAATATTGTTTTTGGTTCAACCAAAATGCTTGATTGCATTACAAATTACTTTAAAATGAGTCAGTAGGCCCACCTCTTGCTTTTACAAATAAAGTATTATTGGGCCAGGTTCAGTGACAAATGCCTGTAAATTCCACTAACTTGGAAGGCTCAGGCCATAGAATCTAGTTTGAGCCAGTTAGCAAGACCCTATCTCAAAATAAATATAGAAAGTGTTGGGGATGTAGCTCTATGGTAGAGTGCCCCTGGAATCCATCACCAGTCTGGAGGGAAAAAATATCAAAATAAGTCCAGAGTTAATTATTTAGTTGTTGCTTATGACTGTTTTGTTTAGTAAGGCAGAACTCAGTAGTTCTGACATAAAGTTTACAAAGTCTTATTTATTTATTTTTGCTGTGCTCTGTGATGACCCTCAGGCTTTGTATATCCCTAGTAAAAGACAGTTGTTATCTGGTCATTGACATAAAAATATACTAATGTCTTCCTAGAAATATCAATAAGAATGTATTACAAAAGGTAGTAGAATAAATTTGCAAAATAAAGTCAGAGATTTCAGTCTTATATTTTGAAGACAACATTTGATGGTGATACATTTAGGGTCTTAGGTATGGAGCTCATGGAAGAGTAAATAATGCATTGAACAGGTCACATATCTGAAGTGCCATTTCAGTTGCATGTGGTGGGATCTTTTGGAATTAACTGATTTGGCATTTACCAAACTCTCTTTTGCAAGATCCTCATATTCTTTCAAAAAAAAGTTTGGGTCAGATACGTGTGGGTGGTGTAGAACTTTATAGGTTTCTTCTTTTTAGGAACATCTTGGGGGTCTTAATATACTTCTGATGTACATTATGCCAACTATTTTAAGAAAAGAAAAAAAATTTCTCCATGAAATTCTGAATTCTGCATGTACCTGTTCCCATTTCTAAATTTACAGCCTAAGTAATACCAGATCAGCATATATGAGTGGCCTTACTATATAATTTGTTTCCTTGGGCATTGAATATGAGTAATTAAAAGAAATCTTAATTAACTTTTATTTCAACATTCTTTTCAGTTCTTTTATCAGTACACTTTCATTCTGTAGCACTATGACCTAGAAATGATTTTCTTGGAACAAAAGCATGAAAAGAAAACAATCTGGAGAAACTTCTTCAAGAGACTAGTGACTAAAAAAAGAAACATTCAGATTTCTGAATATGAGTAGAAATTTTATCAGAACAATAGAAATCCTTGAAAATTTACTCAAGGTTTTCCAGCATAGCATTTTTTCCCTCAGTACAAATTTGAGTGAAATAAAATACTAAGCTTAGAGTAAGGCATTTTTCCTCATAAAATTTACCCTAAAGTAAATATAACATGGAAAGAGTAGCCTGTTTTCATTGTAAGGTTTGTAATCTGATATCTCTTATTTAAAAAAAAATGTAGTATGTGTTTACATGTAGATTTTCTTATGACTTCTAGCTACACTGCTGTTAGCCAAATTGTAGCAAGAAAAGAACAAATTGAAGATAGGATCCCTTCCCCCTGCATATCAAAAATAACAAACAAACAAGCAAACAAAAAACTCCAAGCTTTCGTCAACCCAAAATCTTCAAAAGTTGATATTTTATATATACATACTTGGAATTCTTACAGATTAGTCTATGCCTAATCAACAGTAAGCATTTAAATAAATTTAAAAATAAGCAGATAAGAGGAAAGCATCAATGGTTACACTGTCAAGGAGAGACATCGGTGGCACATTATGGAAAATATTACCTTATAGAAGATTAATGTCTATAGTTTAAATTGTCATTACAATTAGAATGAATATGCCTCACAATACAAAGGATCTAATTTACTAATAAGACAGACTTTGATTTTTACACACACTCTGTCAGTTTAGAGTTGGTCATCCATAAAACCTTCCAAAATTCAAATAAAAAGAGTTTCCACCCAACCACTTAGTGTAAGGTAGCCATAATTCATATAAAAGTTAAAGAAAGCACATACAGTGATTACTAAGTAAGAGTTGCCCCAAATGGTCATTAAAAGTATTCAGCTATAAAAATGTGAACTTAATTTTTAAAATAATTTGGAGAATCAGAGTAGTTAAAAGCTTTTGTAGCCACTTGATGGTATGAATTAAATTGGGAGGATGATATCCAAACACTCATACCCTACTGCATAGCATCTTCTTCTTTTAACTCAAAAGAGAACATTCTGTGATTACTTTTTCTATAGTCAACACACTGTGGTCAGATGTATCTCATCTAGACATACAAATTAAGGGAGGATACATAAAATCATAGTCAATCCTCCAAACATGAAGATATGTAATAACACATAGGTTTTCCATGAGATTATGTTTGAGATGATGAGTGTCAAAATGTATCTTTGGAATATGATTAAAATAGTCAAAACTTTAAAATGATAAATAGTGTGAGACATATTTTTGACAGACCCTTACTTGAAATTACAAACTATTTGTTTATGAAAACAAATCCACCTCCATACTTTCTCTATAAAGTTATTTGTTTCATGAGAACACTGAAATCTTTGTACACTTTAGGAAAAGTGGTTTAGGAAAACAATTCAATATCTGAAAACTCAGTTAAGCCACCATGCTGTCAGCAATATATGGCAAAACACACAGAATGTTTTAACTGTTAAATTTCAAGAATTTTTATTGCATGGTACTAATAAAGTTATTAAATCTACCTATTTCAATGTTTATACTAAAGAGTCAAGATGGACAGCCTCCTTGCTGCAAAAACAATTTTTAGTATAAAGAAGGGAAAATTTTCTCATTATAAAGGTTGTGAAAGGGATGGGGAGATAGCTCATTTGGTAGAGTGCTTGTCTTGCAAGCACAAGGTCCTGAGTTTGATCCCCAGTACCGCAAAAAAAAAAAAAAAAAAAAAAAAAAAAAGGTTGTGAAACATTATGCTGTGCTGCAAAGGGGGAAATGCTGGATCTGTTCATGTAGAACTTCACAAAATAGCACAATATAGGGTTGTTTTACCTGGAGGGAGATTATCTCCCAAGGTTTCACTGAATTATGATTTTATGAAACAGAAATGACAGCATTAGGCAGCAAATCTTAAAATCTGTTTCCCTATTTCCCTCAAAGAGGTTATGTGGATAGAGTCTGTTCCTGTGTAAATGTTTGCAAATGACTCAGAAAATATGAGTGGGGAATATTTAGTCAATCAGGTCATCTGACTGCCTAATCATTCTTTGGTGAGTTGAAAAAAAAAATTACAATATTGATTAAATCTAGCTGATGGAAAAAATGATCCAAATCATCATCTAATTCAATCTATTGCTGAAACAGCAAACTTGTCAGTTTCCATATTTACTAGTGTGTTATTTATATAATTACTTAACTATGTGAATCAGCATGATAAGAAATAGTTCATTGTTTTCACAGTACATTGGGGCAATGACTCAATCCTCATAAAGAGGATGTCAGAAGCTCAAACTACACGATAGTATTTATAACTGGTCAGAGTTTCTACTGGGTGAAAAACCATGAAACACAGTGAAAGAAACCCTGGGGTAGGAGTTGGAATGCTTGGGATCAAGCTTTGATCCACAGACTATTAGCTGAGTGACCCCAGTAAATTCACTCATCTCCAAATACACACATTTTCTTCATCTTAATAATGAGTAGAACTACCTGTCTCCTTTTTTGCATTAGTGGTGAATAAATAAATGAGAATGCATGTAGGAAGGTGATTTCAAAACTTTCTACTGTAATGTTAAACACAAAGCATTATAAATTAGGCACCTTGGGTCTAGATTTATATTTCAGACTGTAACTTTAAGTGGAATAAAATAATGCAATATTTCAAAAGTCCTGATCTCAAGAACAGGCCATGAGCTGCAGTTCTAAGATCCTAAACGGATATCTTGTTCAATACTATGTATTGAATAATATGTATTGTAATACTATGACACCTAAATGCAGCTCATGAAGCATACTAAATGTAGTTTCATTTAATACTAACTTATTCCTATAAATAAAGGTATTCATCAGGTACAATATGATATACAGAATTGTAGATTTTAAAAGCAACAAAAATAGATTCTCAAAAATAGACCAATAAGCCCATGAGAACAAATTACTAATGAGGTGAGTAGCTTCCATAATGCCTGCACAAAAAATGCCAACAATAAACATTTGTTAACACTAAATGCAAAAGTCATGTATATTCATGAATCAAGAATGCAATGAAGATTGGATGTCCCTGGCACATTCAAACTGTTTCCTGACAGTAAAAAGCAATAATAAAATGATAATTTATCCAACAGCACTTATCCAGCATGAGCTGATGTGGATCTTGTGCCACAGACTCAATAATGCCTTCTTCTCACTATTTCTAAGTTAAATCACACAGAACATCTTCATACTCATGGTTACTCTGATGATCTGAAAGAATGTATTTAACTATAAGGGTTAATTTCTAGTGCCTCACTTTAATACGACAACTTATATTTCTCAAAGCATTTTCTCATGCACTTCCAAAAGTAATGTTTATCACCTTAAGTTTGATGAGAGATTACTGCTCATGTCCAAGTACATGTATCTGCACCTTCTTCTTTAGGAGGTTCTGTGTGGGCAGCACATTATGACTCCCCATATCTATAGCTCATCCTTGATCACATTTCTCAGAATTTTAACTGGGCCTTGGAAACAAAAGTTCTAGGATAACATCACCTGGCTACTGGTACTTAAGCATCATGAATGAAAAAACAGTTCATGCAGACTTGAATTTATAGTGCTATTATAATCAGATCACTGCTCAAAAATAGCAGGTGTGCCCTGATGGCTTGCACCTGTCATTCCAGCTGTTTAGGAGGTGAGGAACCAGGAGTTTGGAGCTAGGCTGAACAACATAGCAAGACTTCATCTCATTAAAGAAGGGGGGAGCATAAATATTTTACTCCCTTGTATATGAAGAATCTCTAAACAGACTTTTACTAGGTGTGGTGCACTTTGGTCTAAACTGGTATGATATATATAGACTTCATGTAAAAATTAATATTTTAGAACAATTTTTAAAAAGATAAGCATTGAAACTGCTTGGAATACAGCAATATGGATTGTAATTATAAAAAGTATCTACATGAAATAATGATAATTGACATAAATCCTAAAACTTTTATACATATATATATGCATGCATATACATATGATACAGATATATGCACATTTTTATTTCAATGAAGTTATATTGCAAAAAGTTTTGAAACATAGTCTAAGGTAAATTTTAAGAGACATAAGTCAGAATTTATTCCCACAATTTCAACCTACCTTTTGTGGCCACTCGGAAACAGTCAATTTTAGTTTCCTGTATTAAATAAAGAGGGGGAAATTATTGTTCATGTTTTATTTAAAACAATAGAATTATCTGGAGTTTGATTTGAATGACACCAATATGGAAAGACTTCACTGTTTCAGGTATGGCTTTTATCCCACTTACTCAGTGAACCATGCTCATATACATTTTCTGACTCCGATGCAGATGGTGTTGGGGAACACTGCACATGATGAGGATGTGGAGTTAAACACAAATGATCTCTACCTGGTGGATGCTGAATGCTTCCCCAGACCCATCCTTATGCACTGTGCAAACAGCACTGCAGGTAGGATTCTACACCCAAGATCTTTCCTTTCACTGGCAAAAGTTAGGTGGCTAGTGGTACCTAAACCTGGTGTGCCATGAGGGAGGACATCAATGGAAGAATCTGGAAAATGTTTTCTTCTGTCTAATGAGACATAAAATTTTATCAGAGCTCTAGTTGGTTGAAACATTAAAGGGGACAAATTTCAGATGTGGGACTCAATGATAGCTTTTACTTTGTTTCATCTCATATTCCTAAAGCATTTTTATCTTAAAGAAAAAAGACATTTAATTTATTCATAAGGGTAGGAAGCATAAAGTCTTGTGGAATTAAATAGGACAGAATATGCTGAAAAGACAGATGTTGTGGAGCTCACAAAACTTCAAATGAGTTGGACCCATGTGTTGTAGTTACACTGTTCTCCTGTAAAATAGCAAGCTAAGCAGAATGTCTAGCCAATTTTTGGTAATAAGACAATCTGAAAATAAAATCCATCATTATTGACACTACACTTTCCAAACAAAAAACAAAAAAAGGATGAATATATGAATATATTCATTTCTTGCCATAAGTCTCTAGATGAAAATTTTAAAGAAGGAAAAAAATTGTTTACAAGTAAAGCACACAATGCATGACTTCATTTATTTACTACCATCTTACTTAAGTTATAATCACATTAATAACCTAAAATAGCACTGGTAAAAAAATGATCTGTAAAATTTTCCCCAATTGCTCAACTAGCAGCTTGAAAATAAATTCTGTAGCTTTTATGGGGGAGGAGAAGAGCATTCCAGTATCTATTGCATGTCTTTTCACCAATAGTAAAAGACCGAGCAGCTTGGAGGCTCTCTGCTAGAAATTCTACACCAAAGTAGCAGTGTGAGTTCAGCATGGAAGCATTCTGGAAGTGAGTTGGCACTGGATAGCATTTCAAGACCTTTGTTGTCTTTTTAGTTCTTTTTTTTTTTTTTTTTATGCTTTTTTATTTTTTTATTTTTTTATTTATTTATTTTTTTTTCTTTTTCTTTTTATTGTAAACAAATGGGATACATGTTGTTTCTCTATTTGTACATGGCGTAAAGGCATACCATTTGTGTAATCATAAATTTACATAGGGTAATGTTGTTTGATTCATTCTGCCATTTTTTCCCTTCCCCCCCTCCCCTCCCACCCTTCCCCTCCATCTATACAGTCCTTCCTTCCTCCATTCCTGCCCCCCTCCCTAAACCCAACTCCTACCCCAACACTAACCCTTCCCACCCCCCATTATGTGTCATCATCCACTTATTAGCGATATCATTCTTCCTTTGGTTTTTTGAGATTGGCTTATCTCACTTAGCATGATATTCTCCAGTTTCATCCATTTGCCTGCAAATGCCATAATTTTATCATTCTTTATGGCTGAGTAATATTCCATTGTATATATACACCACATTTTCTTTATCCATTCATCAATTGAAGGACATCTAGGTTGGTTCCACAATCTGGCTATTATGAACTGAGCAGCTATGAACATTGATGTGGCTGTATCTCTGTAATATGCTGATTTTAAGTCCTTTGGGTATAGGCCAAGGAGTGGGATAGCTGGGTCAAATGGTGTTTCCATTCCAAGTTTTCTAAGGAATCTCCACACTGCTTTCCAGAGTGGCTGCACTAATTTGCAGCCCCACCAGCAATGTAAGAGTGTACCTTTCTCCCCACATCCTCGCCAACACCTGTTGTTGGTTGTATTCTTGATAATTGCCATTCTAATTGGGGTGAGATGGAATCTTAGGGTGGTTTTGATTTGCATTTCTCTTATTACTAGAGATGTTGAACATTTTTCCATATGTTTGTTGATTGCTTGTACATCTTCTTCTGTGAAGTGTCTATTCATTTCCTTAGCCCATTTGTCAATTGGATTATTTACATTCTTGGTGTAGAGTTTTTTGAGTTCTTTATAGATTCTGGAGATTAGTGCTCTATCTGAAGTATGATTGGCAAAGATTTTCTCCCACTCTGTAGGCTCTTTCTTTGCATTGCTGATAGTTTCCTTTGCTGAGAGAAAGCTTTTTAGTTTGAATCTATCCCAGTTATTAATTCTTGCTTTTATTTCTTGTGCTATGGGAGTCCTGTTGAGGAAGTCTGGTCCTAAGCCGACATGTTGAAGCTCTGGACCTACTTTTTCTTCTATAAGATGCAAGGTCTCTGGTCTGATTCCGAGATCCTTAATCCATTTTGAGTTTAGTTTTGTGCATGGTGAGAGATATGGGTTTAGTTTCATTCTGTTGCATATGGATTTCCAATTCTCCCAGCACCATTTGTTGAAGAGGCTATCTTTTCTCCATTGCATATTTTTGGCCCCTTTGTCTAGTATGAGAAAATTGTATTCATTTGGGTTTGTGTCCATGTCCTCTATTCTGTACCATTGATCCACCTTTCTATTTTGGTACCAATACCATGCCGTTTTTGTTACTATTGCTTTGTAGTAGAGTTGAAGATCTGGTATTGCGATACCCCCTGCTTCACTCTTTCTGCCAAGGATTGCTTTAGCTATTCTGGGTTTTTTATTCTTCCAGATGAATTTCATAATTGCTTGCTCTATTTCTGTAAGGTACATCATTGGATTTTAATTGGAATTGCATTGAATCTGTATAGCACTTTTGGTAGTATGGCCATTTTGACAATATTAATTCTTCCTATCCAAGAACATGGGAGATCTTTCCATCTTCTAAGGTTTTCTTGAATTTCTTTCTTTAGTGTTCTGTAGTTCTCATTGTAGAGGTCTTTCACCTCTTTTGTGAGATTGATTCCCAAATACTTTATTTTTTTCGAAGCTATATTGAATGGGGTAGTTTTCCTAATTTCTCTTTCTGAAGATTCATCGCTTATATATAAAAATGCCTTCGATTTATGTGCATTGATCTTATATCCCGCTACTTTACTGAATTCACTTATGAGATCTAAAAGTTTTCTGGTGGAATTTCCTGGTTCCTCTAAGTATACCATCATATCATCAGCAAATAGGGATAGTTTGAGTTCTTCTTTTCCTATTCGTATCCCTTTAATTTATTTGGTCTGTCTAATTGCTCTGGCTAGAGTTTCAAGGACGATATTGAATAGAAGTGGTGAAAGAGGGCATCCCTGCCTTGTTCCGGTTTTTAGAGGGAATGCTTTCAGTTTTTCACCATTAAGAATGATATTAGCCATGGGTTTAGCATAGATGGCCTTTACAATGTTAAGGAATGTTCCCACTATCCCTATTTTTTCTAGTGTTTTGAGCATGAAGGGGTGCTGTATTTTATCAAATGCTTTTTCTGCATCTATCGAAATAATCATGTGATTCTTGACTTTAAGTCTATTGATATGGTGAATGACATTTATTGATTTTCTGATGTTGAACCAACCTTGCATCCCTGGGATGAAACCCACTTGATCATGGTGCACTATCTTTTTAATATGTTTTTGTATGCGATTTGCTAAAATTTTGTTGAGAATTTTTGCGTCGATGTTCATTAAGGATATTGGTCTGAAATTTTCTTTCCTCGATGTGTCTCTGTCTGGTTTAGGAATCAGGGTAATATTGGCTTCATAGAATGAGTTTGGGAGGGTTCCCTCCTCTTCTATTTTCTGGAATACTTTGAGAAGTATTGGAATGAGTTCTTCTTTAAAGGTTTTGTAGAATTCGGCTGAGAACCCATCTGGTCCTGGACTTTTCTTTGTTGGAAGGCTTTTGATGACTTCTTCTATTTCATTACTTGAAATTGGTCTATTTAAATTGTGTATGTCCTCCTCGTTCAGTTTAGGCAATTCATATGTCTCTAGAAACCTGTTGATGTCTTCGAAATTTTCTATTTTGTTGGAGTATAGATTTTCAAAATAGCTTCTAATTATGTTTTGTATTTCGGTCATGTCTGTTGTGATATTTCCTTGTTCATTCCGAATTTTAGTGATTTGGGTTTTCTCTCGTCTTCTCTTTGTTAGTGTGGCTAAAGGTTTATCAATTTTGTTTATTTTTTCGAAGAACCAACTATTTATTTTGTCAATTTTTTGTATTGTTTCTTTCGTTTCAATTTCGTTGATTTCAGCTCTCAGTTTAACTATTTCCTGTCTTCTACTACTTTTGGTGTTGGTCTGTTCTTCTTTTTCTAGGGCTTTGAGCTGTAGTGTTAGGTCATTTATTTTTTGAGTTTTACTTCTTTTATTAAATGCACTCCATGAAATAAATCTTCCTCTAAGTACCGCTTTCATAGTGTCCCAGAGATTTTGATATGTTGTTCCTTTGTTCTCGTTTACCTCTAAGAATTTTTTAATTTCCTTCCTAATATCTTCTGTTATCCATTCATCATATAGTAGCATATTGTTTAATCTCCAGGTGTTGGAGTAGTTTCTGTTTTTTACTCTTTCATTAATTTATAACTTCAATCCATTATGATCTGATAGAATACAAGGTAGTGTCTCTATCTTCTTGTATTTGCTGACATTAGCTTTGTGGCATAATATATGGTCTATTTTAGAGAAGGATCCATGTGCTGCTGAGAAGAAAGTGTATTCGCTCTTGGTTGGATGGTATATTCTATAAATGTCTGTTAAGTCTAAATTATTGATTGTGTTATTGAGATCTATGGTTTCTTTGTTCAATTTTTGTTTGGAAGATCTGTCCAGTGGTGAAAGAGGCGTGTTAAAATCACCTAGTATTATTGTGTTATGGTCTATTTGGTTTCTAAAATTGAGAAGGATTTGTTTAACATACATGGATGAGCCACTGTTTGGGGCATAAATGTTTATGATTGTTATATCTTGCTGATTTATGCTTCCCTTAAGCAGTATGAAATGTCCTTCTTTATCCCTTCTAACTAACATTGGCTTGAAGTCCACATTATCTGAAATGAGGATGGATACTCCAGCTTTTTTGCTGAGCCCATGTGCATGGTATGTTTTTCCCCATCCTTTCACCTTTAGTCTATGGGTATCTCTTTCTATGAGGTGAGTCTCTTGCAGGCAACATATTGTTGGATTTTTCTTTTTAATCCAATCTGCCAGTCTATGTCTTTTGATTGATGAATTCAAGCCATTAACATTCAGGGTTATTATTGAGATATGATTTGTATTCCCAGTCATTTGGTTCATATTTAAAATTTTTGACACATCTTGGTTCCTCCTTTATTTGACAGTTCCTTTAGGATAATTCATCCCTTTGCTGATTTGCTTCTTTGTTTTTTATCTCTTCCTCATGAAATATTTTGCTGAGAATGTTCTGTAATGCTGGCTTTCTTTTTGTAAATTCTTTTAGCTTTTTTTTATCATGGAATGATCTCATTTCATCGTCAAATTTGAAGGTAAGTTTTGCTGGGTATAAGATTCTTCGTTGGCATCCATTTTCTTTCAGAGCTTGAAAAATGTTGTTCCAGGCCCTTCTAGCTTTTAGGGTCTGGATTGAAAAATCTGCTGATATCCGTATTGGCTTCCCCCTGAATGTAATTTGGTTCTTTTCTCTCACAGCCTTTCAAATTCTGTCTTTATTTTGTATGTTAGGTATTTTCATTATAATATGCCTTGGTGTGGGTCTGTTGTAATTTTGTGTATTTGGAGTTGTATAAGCCTCTTGGACTTGATTTTCCATTTCATTCTTCAGATTTGGGAAATTTTCTGATATTATTTCTTCAAATAGATTGTTCATTCCTTTGGTTTGTTTCTCTAAGCCTTCCTCAATCCCAATAATTCTCAAATTTGGCCTTTTCATGATATCCCATAGTTCTTGGAGATTCTGTTCATGATTTCTCACCATCTTCTCTGTTTGTTCAACTTTGTTTTCGAGGTTAAATATTTTGTCTTCAATATCTGAAGTTCTGTCTTCCAGCTGTTCTATCCTATTGGTTATGCTTTCTATGGAGTTCTTAATTTGGTTTATTGTTTCCTTCATTTCAAGGATTTCTGTTTGGTTTTTTTTTCAATATCTCTAACTCTTTATTGAAATGATCTTTTGCTTCCTGAATTTGCTCTGTTAACTGTCGATTGGTGCGATCGTTCAATGCCTGCATTTGCTCTTTCATCTCATCGTTTGCTTCCCTAATCATTTTAATTATGTACATTCTGAACTCCCTTTCTGTCATTTCTTCTGCCATGCTGTCGTTGGATTTTATTGATGTAACATCTAGATTTGTTTGGGGCATTTTCTTCCCTTGTTTTCTCTTGTTGTTCAGGGATCAGTGGGTCATTAAGATATTGCAGATTTCCTCTATCAACTTATAATGTCCCTGAAGATTGCTAGTATATCCCCTCTTATCCTTCAGTAGCCTGAAGTCTTGGAGGAGGTTGATAATGCAGAGCTCCACGATGAAGCTGCCTCTCTAGGGTGGTGACCCTCAGGTGGCGTATATTCCCTGCTAGTGGGCGGAGGTGCCTCCACTTGTTGACCAATGGTCATCCAATGGGGAAGTAGGCTGCGGGCTGAGGCAAGGCCTGTTTGTGCCTATGTCTCTGGCTTTACCGTCCCTATGGGAAAACCTCCCCCGGCCGGGAAGAGTCACTCGGTGGGGACGTCTTGCTAGTCAGTTGCCCTCCTAGAGGTTCCCCTCAATCTACAACTACCCCCTGGGCTGGGCTGTCTTCTTCTGCAACGATCCCAGGGGCCCGGACCTACGTCCTGGGCCTGGGAGCCTCACCCTTCGCAGGCGAGTCTCCTTAGGCTGCCTCTCCCAGAGAATCTGCCCGCCGCCCTGGAAACTTCACTCCGCCCCTAGGCGTGTCTCTGTGCGGCTCTTCCAGCAAGAAGCCACCTAGCTCCTGGGACCCTGCTCTGCACCAATCGCCTGGCTATGCAGCCCCTCCCCTGAGCCACCACCTGGAGCCCCGTACAATAGCTCCGAGACACAGAGACCCGCCACACACCTTCTCCTCCGGACAGCCGCCCGGTTTCCGACGCAGTCACTAGGAATCCAAACAACTCACTTTGGGTCTCCTCCTCCCACCAACCACCCGTAGCCCTAGGCAGTCACTCCAAGTCCAAGTGACCCGCCCTGTTCCTCCTCCTCCTCCTTGGGGTAGCCCCCCGGGTGTTCAGGAGCGGTGGCTCCGAGACCAGGTGACTCACCACGCTCCTTCTCCAGGCAGGCCACCGGTGTTCCGGAGCGGTTGCTTTTAGTCCAATCAACTCACCACTCGCCTCCTCCTCTGGCAACCGCCTGTGGTTCTGATGCAGTCACTCCCAGACTAAGTGTCCCACCGCTCTCCTCCTCCAGGCAGGCCACCAGTGTTCTGGAGTAGCTGCTCCGAGTTCAAACAGCTCGTCACGCAGCTCCTCCTTCGGCAACCGCCCGCATCTCTGATGCAGTCACTCCCAGGTCAAACAACAAGCCACGCTCCTCCTCCTACTCCGGGCAACCTCCCAGCACTCAGGAGCACTAGCTCTGAGTTCAAACAGTTCACCATGCAACTCCTCCTCTGGCAACCGCCTGTGGTTCTGATGCAGTCACTCCCAGACCAAGCGTCCCGCCGTGCTCCTCCTCTTCCTCCGGGCAGTCCCCGGCGCTCAGGAGCGCCCACTCTGAGTTCAAACAGCTCACCACGCAGCTCCTCCTCTGGCAACCGCCCGTGGCTCTGATGCAGTCACTCCTAGACCCAAGCGACCCGCCGGGCCTCTCCTCCTCCTCCGGGCAACCCCCCGGTGTTCGGAAGCGGTCACTCTGGGTCCAAACAGCTCGCCACGCAGCTCCTCCCCAGGCAGCCGCCCGGAGCCCCAGTGGCTGCTTGAGTCCAAGCGCTATGCTGAGCCGCCTCTTCTACTATGATCCCAGTTGTCCGTGTTTACCGTTCCAGTGGGTGGAGGGGCGTCTCGCCGAGCAACTCCACTTCACAAATTCCCTGCGTTCCGGGGCTACTGCCCCATCCGGGACGCCTCCCCAACAGGAGAGACTCACCCGGCAGCTTTGAGTTGGTCCCAAGTCTCTCACTATCTCCTCTTTTGAATCTTGCGTCCTGGAGCAGCGTGAAATGCAGCCGCCCTCTAGTCCGCCATCTTGGCCCCTCTTTTTAGTTCTTTGAGGACATTTTTCTTCAACTGTTTGATAGACACTAAAAAAAAAGGGAGAATCATAAATAATATCTTTAAACTTATCTAATCTGCTCTGCCTTCACTGTAGGGAACCACACAGCACATCTAAAATAAGGAACACACTGAACACAGTCAATAATAAGTGCTCAATACTTAAGGGTCACTCACTTGATGCTCATTCATTAAAAGAGAGAGGGAGAGTGCTTTTACTCTCCCTCAGAACTCTCTTACCCCAAATAACCCAAAATAATTCACTGAGAGAAACAAAACTCACCATAATTTAAAACATTTAGAAACTGCGGCTTGTAAGCAGGACACTATTGTAATCCATTTCTCACACAGACCTCATGGTGATTTCTAAGCTTATTAATAATGAAATTATATTAACAGGTTTGACAGAAAGGTAATGCATTATTTGCTTCAGTGGCATCTGTAAGACCATAAGTGAAGTTTTAACAAGTCACAAAAGAAATTCACAGTGATTCATCTTTACTAAGGTTTATGGCTCCTAACTTTTCTTACATTCCTTTGTCCTTGGCCATATTCAGTTAGATGGAAAGAGATGATGTGAGAAGAAAGAAGATGAGGTACTGGAATTTCCAAAGTCAACCTTTAAGGTTCCATGTGTCTTGGAAGAGGAAACCATGAACAGGTCACTTGAATCACATATGAAGATGGGATGAGAAAGCACCCTCCAACAATATCTGCAAGGATGATGTTCCCCTAAAGAGCAGAACCCTGGTGCCTTTTTCTTACAGTACAGAAAAGCACCCTGATTCCATACAATAATGATGTGATTCAAGAGTTGCTGAGTATAGCCGACCATTAATGCCAAGAGAGAAGCTTAGGAGTGGGAGCCCATTCCCACCTCCCTGGGAAACCCCTCTTTGTGGCTCTTCTTGGTGTGAACTCTGAATCTGCATCCAGGCAAACTTTTACTCTGAATACTATCACTTGGTATAAAATAAACCACAAAGTGAGTGTTGCCATTCAATTTATAATTCTGTATAACTATAATTCAATATCACAGTGATTTATCAGTGCACAGGTAGTTCAATAGGTTTATGGTGTGACAATAAAATAAATTTTGACATTTTGACCAGAAAGAAAGGATGAATGGGACTTGCTACTGGGTGTAGTCATGTAAGAAGTTCAACCAAATGTGGTAGTTTTCTTCCTGCACAATAGACACAACATTAAAGTATTTAGGGAGCTTTCTCCCAGATTAAGAACACAGGATACATAAAGAGGTAAAGTAGACTTTGATTTCTCTCATCCTTCTCCTTGACTTTTTACGCCTACAAATATTTAGATATAGTGATTTAAAGATTTACTTGCAAAGACCTTGACATTTCTCAGTTAAGAGCTGGGCTTGGCTGTATTTAATAACTCATGTGTAACCAACAGAATGTGGTAGAAGGGTCACTGTACATGCATCTTCTACGTGGCTCCCTTGAGAAGTCTGCTCTTGGAGAAGTCAAGCAAGTAAATGGTCCCATAGCATGAAGCTACCATGCTGGATGGGGTTTGTGTTGGCATGCTGATTGGCAGTCCCTAGGACTCCCAGCCCCCAGGCAGCATTGCTGGCAGGAATGTATATGAATAGTCTCAGAAGGTCACCAGCCAAGCCAGCAGATGACCAAAGCGCTGAGAGACCCAGAGCAGAAGCTGTCCAGCCAACCCTCTGCTGATTTACAACAGAAAATAAACTTATGGTAAAATAAAAGGTTTGCTTTAATCTGCTAAACAGTGGAGTAGGTGGATACAGCAGCAAATACAGTAAATAGTTCCCCCTTATCTGTGGTTTTGCTTTCTGTGGTTTTAGTTACCCTCAACCCAAAAATAATTTTTTTCTTTCTGTGGTTTCACTCGATCACAATCCAAAAATATTAATACTTGTTTTAATACTTTCAAGAAAAACAGACCACATTCACATAACTACTATGGTTTATTTTTATAATTGTTCTGTATTCTTACTATTTTTCTTAATCTCTTAGTGTGCCCAATTTACAAATTTATCTTTATATAAATATGTGTGTATATAAGCATTTGGTACTAACTGTGACTTCAGGAATCCAAAAGGTTCTTGGATTTTATCTGCTGCAGATGGGAGGGGCAATAGTACTAATCTGCATAGTAGATCATATAATAGCAGGAGTAAGTGTCAAGGTCAATGAAAAAAGACAAATTCCACCTGCTCAGCAACTACCACAGATGACAGTTATGGAAGGAATTTACTCAAAATGTCATTAAAAGCAACACTGAGAAAGTGTGAACATTTTCTTGAAATTGCTTTTGTAGGGATGAGTCGGTGCATGGGTCCAGGCACTAACTCTAATTCTGCAAACAACTTGGTCAAAAGTCTTGCTCAGCTTGTATATTTCATTTGGAATAAATATGCATGTACCAACAGGTGATTTTGCTGATAATCTTTCACTGGATTTTTTATAGATTTTAAAATTCTAAACAATTAAAGTGTTTTGAATGAGCAGTTTTTCTTCTGTTCACTTACTTTCCCTTCTTTCCCCTCTGTGTGAACCCTTTCCTGTCTGGTGGCTTTTGCTTCTATCAAGCCTCCAAGGACCAAGTCTGGAAACAGTTTTAATAATGACTTTTTGGAGCAGTTATGTCATAGAATTTCAGAAGTTTCATGTATCCAGTCACCAAGAAAGTAGATGGACAGCCGAAAACTTCCTATGAGACCATAGGTCTTGGCATAAGATTGCTAATATTTTTTCTTAATTTCTTTCCAAAGTAGATAAAATTCTACCCCAGCCCCCAGTTTCCAGCAGTGAATCTTGCACTGGTTCCTGGTCTGTGTTTGCAATCAAATTTCTGATGCCACCATCTGCCTGGATAGAGTCCAACAGGCTAAGTCTTTGGTTTCATTCATTACTTGGCATTTCTGGTCCATGAAGACATTTAATCTGTTTCTAGAAGCTCCACTTTGTCTTTTTGGCATTTTCTTTTATATTTTACATGTCAATGCTATGTGTTTGGAGCAAAGTGAGTGAGTTGAAACAAACTCAATACACCATTTTGACTAGAAAATTATACAACTAGAAAATTATACAAATTTTTTACTAGAAAATTATACAGCATTGTATTTGAACAAAATTACTCAAGAAGTATAATAAATTAATAGGGAACTTTAAAACCTCTTATTTTTACTTCAAAGATAAACTAATTACAAAATATTATTTTTATAAATGTATATTAAATACTAATTTAAGGTTCAAAATGCATATACTTCAAAGTAAGCTTCATTTATTCTAAAATATGTTTATAAAACAGACAATGTAGAACCTCTTTCATCATTGAAATCAAATAAGAAATGAGACTTTTAAACTAAACTTTAACTAAAAAGTAAAGTAAGAAGTCCTATGGAACTTAGAAAGATTATCAGCTAGAGGAGAAAAAAAGAAATAAAAAAGAACATTTAAAATTATTCTTACTGAAAAAAAATTTATACCTTTTCACTTGTTAAAAAGTCTGCAAAATATGCATGTTCTTTTGTTTTCAATTCTTCCAACATTTTTGTGGAGGCCTGAGTACCATCTAATTTATAACTCAAAATAGCTAAATCTTCTCCAGAATACTGAAATGTAAAAATATCATTTTGTTTTATTAGGCATTGTTATCCAAAATTTTTTTAGTGCTTTTCTGTATCAAATACTTAAAATTTATTTCCAGTAAACGATATAGGTATAATGTTAGGCACACTCTACAAGAAAATTTCTGATAGCAAACTGGTGATAAAAACTTTTGTATGCAATTTCACTGTACTGTCAAAGTAGCAAAGAAATTTCTCTTCCTGAAAAAACAAAATTTATTACAGTTTGAGAGAAAGGATGCTTTGAGAGTAGTCTCTTGGTATCTACCCATGTAGGATTGATTCCAGGACGTCATCTCTGCCCTGTAACTAAAATCTCAGGATGCTCCAGTTACTTATATAAATGGTGAACTACTGGCATATAACCTATACAAACATCCTTCATACTTTAAATCATGTCTAAATTTCTAATAATGCCTAAGACAATGTGAATGCTATGAAAATACTCACGATGCTATATTGTTTAGGTAATGATGACAAGAAAAAATAGTCCATATATGTTCAATACAGATAAAATTTTTTCCCAAGTATTTTCAATCTATAGTTGGTTGAATTCATAGATGTTGAAACTACTGATATGAAGGGTTGACTGTACACAGGAATTTACCAATGAAAATAATTGTTTAACCAGCTATGGAAACTCTCACACATTTCTTGTACTAAGACTGTGACCAAATCAAAAAATGATGTCAAATTCTGTCCAGCTAGAAGATATTCCTTAATGATTTCATGCTAACCACTTAAACTGAATTTGAATGGTACTGTCCCCTCTAAATTGCATAAAAAAATAAAAACTATTTTTAAAAGTATTAAAAATAACATAACACACTTTATGAGCTACCTACTTGTTCTGGACTTTTTAAAATTAATTTTTTGATTCATTGTACACAAATGGGGTACAACTTTTCATTTCTCTGGTTGTACACAATGTAGAGTCACAGAGTTTGTGTAATCATACATGCACATAGGATAATGATGTTTGTCTCATTCCATTATCTTCCCTTCTCCCTGCCCCCTCCCCACCTGGCATTTTCCCCTACACAATTCAAAGTTCCTCCATTCTTCCCTTACCTCTCCCCATTTGCCCCCCTACCATTATGTATCATCATCCACTTATCAGAGAAATCATTCGGCCTTTGATTTTTGGGGGATTGGCTTACACCACTTAGCATAATATTCTCCAACTCCATTTATTTACCTACAAATGCCATAATTTTATTATTCTTTATGGTTCAGTAAAGACTGAACAGTAATTATGTTAGACCTTTGTGGCCCATTACACTGTCAATTGCAACTATTCAACTCTGCCACTATAGTACAAAAACCAGCAAAGATAAAAGAATAGTCCTGGCTGCATTCAAATGAACCTTTGTTTCCAAAGCAGTAGGTTGATTTGGCCATAGGCCATAGTTTAAAAAACCCTTTTTAATAGGATAGCTAAAATCATTTTATGCAAAGACCAAATGTATTCTGATATACAAGTGATCAACAGATATATGAAAAAATGTTCAACATCTCTGGTAATAAGAGAAATGCAAATCAAAACTACTCTAAGATCGCATCCCACCCCAATTAGAATGGCTATTATCAAGAATGCAAACAACAATAGGTGTTGGTGAGGATGTGGGGAAAAGGCACATCCATATATTGCTGGTGGGATTGCAAATTGGTGTAGCCACTCTGAAAAGTAGTATGGAGATTTCTTAGAAAACTTGGACTGGACCCACCATTTGACCCAGCTATCCTACTCCTCAGTTTATGCCCAAATGACTTAAAATCAACATACTACAATGATGGAGCCACATCAATGTTTATAGCAGTTCAATTCACAATAGCTACAATGTAGAACCAACTTAGATGCCTTTCAGTCAATGAATGGATATAGTAAGTTAATAAGTGCTAGTATGAATCAAACACATAACATACAAATAAAAATAGGAACACAAAAATAAGTCATTTTTAGTGACTTTCAGGCATTACAAAGTCAACTTCTCATCTGGCTATGTTATAAATCTTTGGTGATGAAAGACATTCTTTTAATTTTTAACTTTACAATCAATCAATACATTATAAAATGTTTTAATCTTTAATGTTAAAGCAAAATTTTCAGATTTTTTAACCCAAGAAAATGTTTTTTGTAAAATCCTCTGTATCAATCAAAGCAATGAAATTTTTTAGTGTTATGCATACCAAAAATGGTTTGAGGTGTCATCATCTATAATGGCTGAAGAATCATCATCTATATCATATTCTCAAATAGTCACAAAATTTGTCAAGATTATTTCTATAAAATTAATTATCTGTACATACAGTTATGTACTAGTTCACTCCAGTCTTTCAAAATAAACTTAAATAAGCTGAATCTATTTCACTCACCTTTGGTGCGATCAGTGAGTAAGAGAGGAATCAAATTTGGTTCCAACAAGTGGATTTTATTCATGTAATACACACTCAACTTAACATTCCTAATAATAGAAAGTCACAAACACATTAAAGATTCACTCCCTTATTCACCTAGAGTCCAATACCCATGGACTTAACTCAATGCAATGTCTCTTAGCCAAGAAGTCAGTCAATAAGACCGAGGGGATTCTTCTCAGGTGTTAGCCTCTCTCAGCTCCTCAGATGTCTTTGGATGTGCTCGGGTGTCCTATAAGCTGGAGGCCGGATGGCAGTTGTCATCACAGGAGCCATGGTTAGTCCTCTGGTGACAACAGTCGATCAGTAATCAGCGATAGTGTAGATAGCAGCCAGGACAGTCAAGAGACAGAGCAACATGGAGTCCTCTGGTCACCATGCTGCTGACAGTTTGCTCCAAGGGTTCAGGGTTTTAAGTAGTGTTTTCAGCCCAGTCATGCTCTGGTCTTCACTGATAAAGACCAGAACGTGGCTATACTAGGAGCCGACACTCAAATCATAGATAAAGTTTCAGATTGGCATTGTTCAGGAGTGTCAGCCTGCCACACAGCAAGTTTGTCACCAGGCACCTTTTATGATTTTAGTTTTAAAAATCCAGGCAAATACCAATTACAACATATAATTACTACATAACACACTCACACACAATTATAGCAATTCCTATTATTTCCTTGTTTCATTACAATCTTCATGTCCAAAAAAATATTCCAAGTAAGATTATAATTTTATATGGGAAACAAAGTTGGTTTAGTCATCTACAAGAGAATCATTATGTTAAGAATTGTCTTCTCAATTCTGAGCAATAAAAGGAAGTAAGTTCATTCTCTATTCTTCATCTTTGGGAAGGATACACGTAAACTTACATTTTTGGATGCTAGGGGCATATGAGGGGAATTATTATAATGCTTTTAAGATTATGCTAAAATATAGTCAGCATGCCAGGAACAGTGGCACACACCTGTAATCCCTGTGGCTGATGAGGCTGAGGTAGGAGGATTGTGAGTTTAAAGCCAGCATCAGTAACCTAACGAGGCCCTGTCTCTAAATAAAATATAAACAAGGACTGGGGATGTAGCTTGGTTGTCGAGTGCCCCTGGGTTCAATCCCATGTATCAAAAAAAGGGGGAGCTGGGGATAGTGTGCTTGCCTTATAAGCACAAGACCCTGGGTTCAATCCTTAGGACTGGAAAAAATAAGTCAGCATAATTTTTACCACATACTTATTAATATATTTTTGTGGGGAGGGCAGGGGTTAAAGTTTGAAAATCTAAAAAGTGCTTTAATTTCTTTGTATATAAATAAGGAGGTTAGAAAAGAAATGTATAAAACTATACATCTAAAGTTAGCTTTCTACAACAGTTTAAAAAGATATGTAAGAAATTTCAGATAGGACAAAAAATATTTTATTTTAGTAAAACATAGAAGCACATTTGATAAAGCACAATTTAAATCTCTAACAACTTCAACTACCTAGGAAAAAGCTCTGAACTTAGAAGAAACTGAAAAAGCTCTGGTCTGCAAGAAATAGTGGTCACAAAGTTCATGCACTTAATTGATTTACAAAAATAACCTCTGTATTTTCCATGGATAGAAGAGACAGAACAATTTCCAAAACATGAAAGGAAATTGGAAAATGAAAAAGCATTATACAAATTATTTGTATCCATGAAATGCCATGAACCAATATTTGTATACATTTGATAATGAATATTTTAAAAACAAAACTGCTTTTAAAGATTACATTTCTGTTATCCACATATATTTCTGTTATATCTGTAAAGACTTCCTTTGATTTCTCCCTTTATCTTTAATTGGCTTGCTATGGTTTGTAGTCCCACAATCAAATTTATTTTATTTTTTATTTTTTGTGGTGCTGGTGAGCTAACTCAGGCCTTTGTGCAGGCTAGAAAAGGGCTCTACTACCAATCTATAACTCTAGCCCCAGAATTAATTTTAAGATCAGAATCATTATGTTTCCTAATATATATAAATATATTAGGAAATTTTCATAACTGAGATGCTAACATTTTTTACACTCCTTCAATTGATGGCTAATACCTGTTAGATGCTTTTCCTCTTTCTTTTATGAATAAGTTTCTTGAAAAGTTGTCTAAACTCTGCTTACTTCACCACTCTTCATTCATTCCTCAACCCACTGCAATTTATCTTTCACCTTTATCATTTCAGAGAAACTTTTGGATTTTCTTATCCACAGCAAGAATATGTAGTTATTATACATGCAAACAGTAACAAATTAGAAGTGACAGTTGCTATCTAAAATTAAATGTCTGAAGCTGGGCACAGTCAAATGCAATTGTAGTTCCAACTGCTGAGGAAGCTGAGGCAGGAGAAATGGATATGGAGAATAAGTAATTCACAAAATAATGAGGCCTGAGAAAAATAAAAGGAAATAAAAATGAAGGCCATACATTGAAAACTTTCATCTCCCAAGAAGAATATTTTCCAGATGCTGGTTACAGGCAAAGAGGATGTTTGATCATCCTCAAAAGAAAAGAGTCTCTTGGAGGTGTTATCTCCTACAGAGCACAGAACTTGACCGAAAGGCACACATTCCTAACTCTCTAAATAAAACTGACATATGTTCACTAGACCATCCCTCAAAGTAACCTGTATGTACCCAGTCCCTTTCTTTGTTCAGTGGCTCATTTTTCACCAGGAGAGTGGGTCAACAGGAACCATTACATCCCCCTGAATAAAGAGCTAAGATGACACATGAGGTTTGCATTCTGCTTGGTCTTTTTGTGCTAACCAGGAGGGTCAGTTCAATCTAGGAGTAGCCTGAGCAATACAGGGAGACCTGTTTTAAAAAATTGAAAAAAAAATGAAAACAAAAAATAAAAAGAAAGAAAAAAGGCATAGCTATTTTGCCAAAATATAAAACTTGATTTAAAAAAGAAAAAACTGTTAGACTATTTTATAGGACTTTACATGTTGGAATTTTAATACAAATACCTGAGACAAATGTGAACTGGATTTCATATTGTAGATATATGGGTAATGTGTTCTGCTTTGTAAATCATAGTGCTTTATACCATATACTGATACGCCCACTAAGTAATTCTGCATGTGCTTTCTCCATTCAAAAAATAGTGATTGCAATGGACAGATGGGAAACTGAGTGCTGGGTACTCTAAAAGGGATTCTTCTGCAGTTGGGACTAATTTATGACCTTAACAATAGAGCTGAATGGTTTCTACAGGCCTAGGCAGCCTCCAACTAGCTGTGTCTTAGGGCACTGTTACCCTTCAGGCAACACATTATTGTAAAGTTGACCACCCTAGTCCACCCTATCCATGAACAAATGGGTTTCTAAAAAACTACTAGAGTTCCTGGGTGTGTGGTGTACATGTGAATCCCAACGATGATGGAGACTGAGGCAGAATGACTGCAAGTTTGAGGCTAGCCTTCGTAACTTAGCAAGAACCTGTCTTAAAAAGGGGAAGGGGATGGAAATCAGTAGTAGAACTTCCCTGGGTTCAGTTTCCATGCCCCACACCCCCCAAAACAACATCAACAACAACAAAAACTGTAGTTAATAGTTGCCAAACACTGGATAGAAAATGTTCTAAGTGCTTTATATTTTCCACTCTATATAATGTCAACAACTACAGTAATAATAACCAAGTGCCTTAGAAGATCTTTTCTGATCATCAGCTTATTTAATCCTCTCAACAAATATACTATATTTTAAAGATACTGAAATTGAGTTGTAGGGAGGTAAAGTAACTGGCCCAAGGAAGTTGGGAAGTACTGCAGTTAAGCCAGGAAATACACTACTTCTGCATGTTGCTAATGGGGGTTTGTGTTTGAATTAGAAATGTGGGAAGCCAGGAATACATCTTCCTGTGCAGATACAGCAATTCCCTCTTGATCATCTAGGTGATAATAATGCAAATTCTTCCAATTACAACTACTGATAACTTCCACAACCTCAGATTCCAGGAAGAGTGCTAGTGAAAGTAAATTTTCCTTATTGGCTTCCTTTTTCTCTTCCTCACTGATTATAACTAGCACAGTGAAGAAATTATTTGGAAAGAAGGCTCAAGGATGTACAGGATGAGAAACAACACAGTAATTAAGAGACAGAAGGGGAGAGAAGAGGTTACTGTCATTTCCATTTTATTAAATGTCAGTGCAATACCCACAGGAACAAGGTCTTCAAGTTTGATGGAAGAGGAGAAGCTCCAAAGGTTGCCACTGGTTGGCTTTTCAAATACAGGGAATATGCATAAAGTAGACTATTTAAATGACATACTATCTGCTCACAATTCCAAAGCTCATTGATACAGCCCATTGCTGATTTAGAAGTTAAGCTATATATATGAAAGTTACATATAAAAAAATCTATAAGCATAATGTCCTTCCTCTTTGTTTATATTCTCACTCTAGTACTTGGTAAATCATTAAGGGATTATCTTTTGCAATTGAAGAAATCTTGAGCTTAAAAACTCACCATGTTGTTGGAGTTCATAATTTCCCATTTCACCTTCTTCTACATCAAGCTGTTCTCTACCCTCAGTGTTCTAAATTTTAAAAAAATGGACAGCCTATCATAAAGTAGTTATCAGGCAGAAGATAAATGCTAGAATAATTGGTCATGTACATACTGACAGACAACCATTCTTAGAGAATCCTGGTTACAGTAACATCCAGACATATAATCTTTAAGAAATGGGAATTCTACAGGAGGAATTCAAAAACTAAAGAGCACTATGATAATGACATAACACAGGCATGAAGATATAGTGAAAAGATTTAAGACAGTTTTTTTTTTTCTCAAGACAGGTCAACAGATTCTCTGGGAAAATATAGTTTATGGCTAAACATTTTGAAAATACATGCAATGACAAAAACAATTCAACAGGGAAATGGGCACATTGCATGAAGAAGCAATTCTTAGATGAAAAATAAATTCCAATCAATAGGCAGTATATTCTTCAACACTAATGATAATCAAATAAATGTAAACTAATATAATGAAGACTTTTTTCAGATATTTGTATCAAGTAAGCAAAGTTTTGAAAAATTGAAAATTCCCAGTGTTGGTGTGGTTAGGAAAATTGGAAGGCATTCTCCACCTACCACTGATGGCAGTATAAAATTGATATAATCTTTTTGAGAAGTAACTGAGCAATACCTATAAAATTTGAAATATGTGTATATCTTATTTATATTTTTATGTGGTACTGAGGATGAACCCAGGGCCTCATGTGTGCTAGACAAGCACTCTACCACTGAGTCACAACCCTAGCCTGAAATGTGTATATATTTTGACCCAGCAATTTTACTTACCGTGGAGAGACCTGCATAATTGAAGCAATGATATATAGAATATTATTCACCATAATGCTGTTCAAAGTTTTTTATAATGTTTGAAATTACCTAAATGTCTCATGATATAGGATTATGATATATCCTTTTAAAGACTTCTCATGAACCATTTAAATGTACTGCTGTGAAAACACATCAAAAGAAGAAAGTAAATTTAAGAGCAGTATGTCTTACATAAACTAATTTGAGAAAAAACAACATGTTTGTAAATATATACAAAAAATCCCATAAGGTTAGGAGAATATTAGGAATGGTTATAGAAATAATATGTATTGTGTAATAAAATTCAAATAATATTTAAAAGAGAAAGTATAGCCTGTCCATAATCTACCTTAGATCACCACTATAAAGTATAGCAACAGTATAAATCCACTACAATAGAAAAACAGATATTCTATGATCTACCTTAAATTACAGATTAGCTATGCTTTCTATTTTAAATATTGTTTGAATTTTTAAAACAAATATATAATATTTCTATGAATTAGAAATAAAGGTTTTTAAATTTTTGAGGACTTAGAAGCTTATTCATGTGAATTATTTGAACAACAAACTTACAGAGATGTTCTGTGAGGTTTTATATTAGTCTCACGTTTTGACCCAGGGTACTTTCTTGCTCATTGATATTGAAAACAGTGACATTTTCCAAATTAAGCCAACTCTGCAAGTTAAGACCTATTAAAAAGATTTTCAAAGCAAATCCACTGACAACTAAATTCATGAAACTATATAACTATGTCAAATAAGCAAAAAATATAAAATGCTAAATCTACAATTAAACAAAAGATCAAGTCAGAAATAAAACCACTCTTGATTTTCAAATATATACCTTGTAAAATGTTCTCTTTTTTTGGAGACAGTGACTCACTATGGCATCCAGGCTATTCCTGAATTTCTGAGCCCGAGTGATCCTCCAACCCCAGTCCAGGACTAGGGCATGTGCTACCCTACCAGGTTGTCTGAAATTCACATCTTAACATTCCTCTAGGGCTCACAGGGAATTTGGTGGAACAGTATAAAGGATATTTAGTTGGAAATCCATAAAGAAACACTGAGAAAGAGGCATACACAATATCTGAAGCAACATGGGCTAAACTTTATAAATGGGATAAAACATACCTATATACAGATTTAAGATGCCCATAAATCCCATGTAGTTATGATAAGTAAAAAAAACTGAGATGTAGATACATTAAAGTAAAACTGAAAAAGATCAAATAAAAAGAAAATCTTAAGGACAGAGATAAAAATCTATATTACCATCAAAAAATTTAGATATCTGTTTTGTCTATAGAACAATGCAAAACAGGAGATAAAATAGAGATTATTTCCCCTGAAATAATGAAATCTTACATCTAGTGCTAACCTAATCTGAAATTGACTAGAACTATTCTACAAGAATAAATGAGAGCCAGGAGTGGTGGTACATTGCCTATAATTCCAGAAACTCCAGAGGTTGTGACAGGAGAATCATAAATTTGAATCATAAGTTACTCAGCTTCAGTAACTTAGCTAGACAATCTCCAAGTAAGCAAAAAGAACTGGGGATGTAGCTCAGTGATAAAGGATCCTGAGGTTCCCTTGTACAAAAAAAAAAAAAAAAAGGGAAAAGAAATAAAGAAATACAGACATCATGGTACATATCTACATATTTCAGTGTGATTCAACTGCACATTATTATCAATCACTTTTGAACTTGAAGAATCAATGACTTTGCTTCAGAAGAATAACTTACATATTAGGACTGGTATAACTGTTTACAAGTAAAAGAAAATATAGTAACAATTTTCTATACTATTTTTAACTTTTTAGAACCATTTTTATTATTATTATCACAGAATTCAATCCAGTAAAAATTAGAACATTTCTTGCAAAGAAGTTATTTACTGTATAAAATCTTACCTGATTTCTCAGATAGAGGAAAAAGCCTAAAATGAAAATGAACACTCGTCACAGGACGGTTTGTTGGGGACTGTGCCATGAGGGCTGCACCGGGATGGCGCCTGGTGGCCAGCGGGAGGTTGCTTTGATCACATAGGCGGTGAGGAGATTGATTAACATAAGCACACCCAGGTGATTTGTCATTGGCCCATATTCAATTAAGTCCATGCACACAATGGTGAGCACAGGTGTTCCCAAGTGCTCCTGCTCGGGCCTGCTCCTTTTGACCTTTGCTGTGATAGGGAAGGTGGCTTCTTGCCTGATCTCAACTGGCGTGTGGGGCCCTCCTCCTCCTGGAGGGAATATAAGCAGGCAGTAGGCAGAAGGCAATTAGCAGCAGCTAGCAGAGAGAAAAAGCAGCAGTAAGCAGCAAGCCACAAAAGAAAGCAGCTAGCAGAGAAGCAGAAGCAGCTAGCAGAGAGAAGCAGCTAGAAGAAGCAGATAGCCCTCAGATAGATAGCACCTAGTTCACAGGATGCAGGACACAACTCTAAGAAAAATAGATCTCTGATAAGTGTAGAAGCCTCTCTTTCTCTAAAACTCTCTTTAAGCAAAGTCTCTCTTTCTATAAGCAAAGCCTATCTTTCTCTCAAAGTTCCTCTAAGCAAAGTTTCTCTTCCTCTAAGCAAAGTCTCTCTTCCTGATAAGCAAAGTTTCTCTTCCTCTAACCTCTAAGCAAAGCATCTCTTCTCAAAGTCTCTTTTCCTCTATAAATTAGTGAATATAGGAAAAGTAGTTTATTCCCAGTCCGCCTCCGATAAATACCTGCAGGCGGCAACAGCAGTTGAAGAGAATGAAATGGCAACTGGAAGCCTAAGATTGTAGATCAATATACGTAGTATTTATTAATATTTTTTTAACCTGGAATCAGTTAAATTTGCATGTAGTTCTCGGCCAGAAAAGAATACAGTCCCCATCGCCGATTACAAAATCGCCTGTGCTATACTGCATCGTGGGTAGAACGATCCCTTGCAAAATTGCATCCCTTTTGCAATTTCTTCCCTTGCCACTTTTCCCCAGGAGAGGTGTGGCCAATGAGAACCCAAGCAACAGCAATCCTCAGTTGGAGTTGTGCTGTAGAAATAGGACTGCCCCAAACGTGAAGCAATTTTTGCTCTTACTCCCATACATGTCCCTAAAGAAGAAAGATAGAGGCACACTATACCCTGTTCTCTACACTGATATGCAGTAAGAATTCAGGGAACTAAGGAAAAGATAATTCTGCAGTCTTATCCCTAAGTGTGAATGTGAATAATGATAACTGCCTGGATAATTGCAGCCTTTTATAGACTCAAAAGATTATTGAGGTTTAATTGTAAGTTCATGTAATTAAAATGCAAATTAAACTTATGAACTGAGACCAAATTAGAATGATTTATTTTGGAAATATACTTTGTTAATGTAATAGTAGGAGAAGAAATGAGCTTTTTGCTGCTAAAATGAGTGAAGTGAGAAAACAGAGAAGAAATAGGAAAAAAAAAAGTAGCAATCATCAGGTAATAGGGAGTGTTTAAGGGGTAATTTAAAAATCCTAGAGATGGATGGTGATGGTTACATAGCAGTGCAATTGTCCTAATGCCACTAAATTGGACACTTAAAGTTGGTCAAAATGCTTAATTTCTTGTTTATCTTACCACAATAAACATCTTAAAATCTGTTTTTTTATAAAAAGAAAAGAAAAAAAAACCAGCAGTCTTTGGCTAGGTAACTAAAAACAGAAAAGATAATCACAGACAAGTATGATATTGAACCTTCAAGATAAGGTGAAATGCAATTAGGAAAGAAAGAAGGTAGCAATTTTTTTTAAAGATGTCCATGTTGGTAATTAAATTGTGATACATTTTTATAATTCACAATGCACTTTACTGTACCTCATTAGATGCTCTAATACTTTGAGCTAGATAATATAGCTGTTAGGCCCATATAACACAAAAAGAAGCAAACTCAGAGAGGGTTTTTGATAAAGTTATCAGTAAAAGTGAGTCTAGGCAGGGGTTTTGATGCCAAATTTTGTGCTCATTACACTGTTATACTGTCTTAAGTAATGACCAAATTATTTTAGGTACTTTTTATGAGCCAGGCACTTTTTCTTGTACTATTTCTACTGCTTACAACAATTTTGTACATATATACTAACAAGGAAACAACTTCATTTACCCTAGGTCACATGAACAGAGCAAGTTCAGATTGGGATCTGAACTTAGATCTAATCCCAAAACCTGTATTTTTCCCAAGTCTTAATTCTAAAATCTTTACCAAGCCATGGAACTGATCAGCATCTCATAAATTATTTCCTTACAATTGGATAACAGCAATAACAACAACAATTATATAGGAGTTTTTATTTTTTATTTTTTAAATAGTTGTAGATGTATACAGTACATTTATTCATTTATTTTTATGTGGTGCTGAGAATTGAACCCAGTGCCTCACACGTGCTATGTAGGCACTCTACCACTGAGCAATAACCCAGCCTCAGGAGTTATTTAAAGATAATTAACATATAGAGTTTTTAAAAGATATGAAATAAACAATTTTAAAAAGGACCTATAATAATGTATTAAAAAGAAGAGAAATGAGTATTGATAATCTTTCTGAAGACTAATTTGTAGATGTGAGAAAATCAAGATGTGAATTACATGCAAAATAAACATATAAATAAAGTATATCACCATGTAACCATACAAATTCTGCTCTGCTTCCCCTGTTTTTTGTTCAGGTGTAGCCCTTTCCTAAATCAACACTTACTGAAATGATACCAAATACACCAAACAAACCGGTAAGATTTAACTAAGTTTTAAGAAGTACATCAACAGTTTAAAATCAGGTGAGAATTCAACATACTGTCATTGTGGCTAGCATCCCTTAGAGTTCTGCGTGAAGCATTGGTGCTGAGAGCAACTGACCTAACATTGCCATGGTCATTAAATTATGAATGAAGACTGGTAATTAGTGTTACACAGACATTGTTAACACACTGCCAGCATGAATAGACCTGTGGAGTTGAAATCTGTGTTAGCAACTTTCTCTTTGTCCTGTTGTGATCTTAAGACTGGCCATGAATTCCTGTGGAAGACTTTCAGGCCACCACAAGCATGTTTTATGTTCTCTCAGTCCTATTTCATAACAAAGAGCTTTCTTGGCATCAATAAGTTACTATTGCTCTGGATGTGTGTGTGTGTGTGTTTGCGCGCGCACATGTGTGCACATGCAAGCATGCAGTTTAATACTCTGCTGCTCTGCTAGTTAGTGATAAAATCTGCTATAATAAAATATTAATTACAGCTAAAAAGGTTGGATGAGAAATATGAACTCAGATACAGTCCCATATTGTGGACAAAGGGCAGGATGAAAAAATCCTTTAGTTATGGAGGTTTAGAATAAAAAAAAATTCAGCATATGAGACTCAGGATGAGAAGCTTTGCAAAAGGCCACCTGTCATTAATCTTCACAACAGGCACCACATTTTAAGTAAATTAATCCTCGATAGAACATCTTTAAGGGGGATTTCTTCTGCTTTGGACAATGAAGACATTTTCCTTTGCACTTCCTATTTCACCTATTTGTCATAATTTAATCATATATATTCATAACAAACACATTTATAGAAATTACGGTTCAAGATCAGTTACTAATATGAACATATGTTCCCTTTAAAAGCTCTAGTGATTGGAATAAAATAGAAATAGAATATAATCAAAACTGAAACAAATAAAGATTGAGGACATCCTTAATCCAAGAATCTCTTCAGAAAGTTCTAGATTGTAGAATATTTTGAATTTTGGGGTTAGGGATGCTCAACTGGCAAAGGCTATTTCATTGCATATCAGTTTTCATTATTAAGGACAACTCAAAATTTTATATTAGTGTTTCACTGATTTGGGGCTGAGGGTGGGGGTGGAAGAATTTGGACCCAAAATTAATACTGGGCTTCCAGACAGACTCTCATCCCACTTCTCCCTCAGGTGGTCTGAGCTGCTGACCCTAGTATGGGAGGGACCTGGGCTCACCAGTGTGCCTGGTCAGGAAGGTCTGGTAATAAGACTGGAGCTCTGATCTAAATGCATAGAACCCTTCAGAGGAGACTGTGATGGAAAAAAAAAGAAAGAAAATTTGAGAAATAGGGGAAGGAAAGTAATGCAGCATATTTTCATTCACAAAGACAAGTTTGAAATGGAGTTTAAGTAAAGTTAAATTAAGTTTTCTCATATAAATATTCTAACCTTATTATAAATGCTCTATTATTATATTTCCTCTGCCATTTTTTTACAGCTTCTTTCTAAGGGTGCTTGAGGAAGAAACTTCCTTCCCAAAATGAATTTTCAAAGAGATGACTGACACTGTCATCCAAGGAGCAACATTAATAAAAATGATCTTTGTTTCCTGGCAGTAAAAGAATTCAGAGTCTTACTTTTTTAATACAATAAAACTTACCTAAAAGCAGGTGGGGGAAGAAGAGGTGGTCAGGGGGAATTAGCACTTTCTGTTAACACACACTGGATAAACTCAGCCATAGTAATAATAAATCAAGGTAATGCCAAATGTAAAAACTAAAGTTTTATCATTAAATGGAATTTCAATCTTTGTGACTATGTATATCTCAATGCAAAAGAAAATTATTTGGTGGAAAGTCAAGAGTTCCTTTCCTGAAACAATTTCACCAAGAGTTAGAACATTTTAGCAAGGATTCAGAAGTGAGACAGAAGAGCATTTAGGTGAAATGGTTTAAGATGCTCTGATGGGGCACATTTCTTTAATAACTAAAAAGCAGTAGCTAAAAATCCACTTAAAAGCATCTCAAAAGAACTGGTACTTTTTTTCTTGATCCTCTGAGGACAATTAAAAATGGTCAAAGGAAAAGGAAGCAATGCCAACAATGAAGGACTGAAAAGCTTAATTAAAATAATCCAGTTCTCTAAAACGATTTTGTCTAACCTAAGTTCTCAAAATTAGTGCCTGGGAGAGGGGCCAAGATGGCGGACTAGAGGGCGGCTGCATTTCACGCTGCTCCAGGACGCAAGATTCAAAAGAGGAGATAGTGAGAGACTTGGGACCAACTCAAAGCTGCCGGGTGAGTCTCTCCTGTTGGGGAGGTGTCCCGGATGGGGCGGTAGCCCCGGAACGCAGGAAATTTGTGAAGTGGAGTTGCTCGGCAAGTCGCCCCTCCCCCCGCTGGAGCGGTAAACACGGACGACTGGGATCATCGTAGAGGAGGCGGCTCAGCATAGCGCTTGGACTCGAGCAGCCGCTGGGGCTCCGGGCGGCTGCCTGGGGAGGAGCTGCGTGGCGAGCTGTTTGGACCCAGAACAACCGCTTCTGAACACCGGGGGGGTTGCCCGGAGGAAGAGGAGGAGCGCGGCGGGACGCTTGGTCTGGGAGTGACTGCATCAGAACCGCAGGCGGTTGCCAGAGGAGGAGCTGCATGGTGAACTGTTTGAACTCAGAGCGAGTGCTCCTGAGTGCCGGGAGGTTGACCGGAGGAGGAGGAGGAGCGCGGCGTGTTGCTTGACCTGGGAGTGACTGCATCAGAGCCGCGGGCGGTTGCCGGAGGAGGAGCTGCGTGACGAGCTGTTTGAACTCGGAGCAGCTGCTCCAGAACACTGGTGGCCTGCCTGGAGGAGGAGAGCGGTGGGATGCTTAGTCTGGGAGTGACTGCATCAGAACCACAGGCGGTTGCCAGAGGAGGAGGCGAGTGGTGAGTTGATTGGACTAAAAGCGACCGCTCCTGAACACCGGTGGCCTGCCTGGAGGAGGAGCATGGTGAGTCACCTGGTCTCAGAGCCACCACTCCTGAACACCCGGGGGGCTACCCCAAGGAGGAGGAGGAGGAACAGGGCGGGTCACTTGGACTTGGAGTGACTGCCTAGGGCTACGGGTGGTTGGCGGGAGGAGGAGACCTGAAGTGAGTTGTTTGGACTCCTAGTGACTGCGTCAGAAACCGGGCAGCTGTCCGGAGGAGGAGGTGTGTGGCGGGTCTCTGGGTCTCGGAGCTATTGTATGGGGCTCCAGGTGGTGGCTCAGGGGAGGGGCTGCATAGCCAGGCGATTGGTGCAGAGCAGGGTCCCAGGAGCTAGGTGGCTTCTTGCTGGAAGAGCCGCACAGAGACACGCCTATGGGCTGAGCAAAGTTTCCAGGGCGGCGGGCAGATTCTCTGGGAGAGGCAGCCTAAGGAGACTCGCCTGCGAAGGGTGAGGCTCCCAGGCCCAGGACGTAGGTCCGGGCCCCTGGGATCATTGCAGAGGAAGACAGCCCATCCCAGGTGGTAGTTGTAGATTGAGGGGAACCTCTAGAAGGGCAACTGACCAGCGAGACGTCCCCACCGAGTGACTCTTCCCGGCCGGGGGAGGTTTTCCCACAGGGACGGTAAAGCCAGAGACATAGGCATAAACAGGCCTTGCCTCAGCCCTCAGTCTAGTTCCCCATTGGATGACCACTGGTCAACAAGTGGAGGCACCTCTGCCCACTAGCAGGGAATATACGCCACCTGAGGGTTACCACACCTAGAGAGGCAGCTTCTTCGTGGAACTCTGCATTATCAACCTCCTCCAAGACTTCAGGCTACTGAAGGATAAGAGGGGATATACTAGCAATCCTCAGGGACATTATAAGTCGATAGAGGAAATCTGCAATATCTTAATGACCCACTGATTCCTGAACAATATGAGAAAACAAGGGAAGAAAATGCCCCAAACAAATCTAGATGTTACATCAATAAAATCCAATGACAGCATGGCAGAAGAAATGACAGAAAGGGAGTTCAGAATGTACATAATTAAAATGATTAGGGAAGCAAACAATGAGATGAAAGAGCAAATGCAGGCATTGAACGAACGCACCAATCGACAGTTAACAGAGCAAATTCAGGAAGCAAAAGATCATTTCAATAAAGAGTTAGAGATATTGAAAAAAAAACCAAACAGAAATCCTTGAAATGAAGGAAACAATAAACCAAATTAAGAACTCCATAGAAAGCATAACCAATAGGATAGAACAGCTGGAAGACAGAACTTCAGATATTGAAGACAAAATATTTAACCTCGAAAACAAAGTTGAACAAACAGAGAAGATGGTGAGAAATCATGAACAGAATCTCCAAGAACTATGGGATATCATGAAAAGGCCAAATTTGAGAATTATTGGGATTGAGGAAGGCTTAGAGAAACAAACCAAAGGAATGAACAATCTATTTGAAGAAATAATATCAGAAAATTTCCCAAATCTGAAGAATGAAATGGAAAATCAAGTCCAAGAGGCTTATAGGACTCCAAATACACAAAATTACAACAGACCCACACCAAGGCACATTATAATGAAAATACCTAACATACAAAATAAAGACAGAATTTGAAAGGCTGTGAGAGAAAAGTACCAAATTACATTCAGGGGGAAGCCAATACGGATATCAGCAGATTTTTCAATCCAGACCCTAAAAGCTAGAAGGGCCTGGAACAACATTTTTCAAGCTCTGAAAGAAAATGGATGCCAACGAAGAATCTTATACCCAGCAAAACTTACCTTCAAATTTGACGATGAAATGAGATCATTCCATGATAAACAAAAGCTAAAAGAATTTACAAAAAGAAAGCCAGCATTACAGAACATTCTCAGCAAAATATTTCATGAGGAAGAGATAAAAAACAAAGAAGCAAATCAGCAAAGAGAGGAATTATCCTAAAGGAACTGTCAAATAAAGGAGGAACCAAGATGTGTAAAAAATTTTAAATATGAACCAAATGACTGGGAATACAAATCATATCTCAATAATAACCCTGAATGTTAATGGCCTGAATTCATCAATCAAAAGACATAGACTGGCAGATTGGATTAAAAAGAAAGATCCAACAATATGTTGCCTGCAAGAGACTCACCTCATAGAAAGAGATACCCATAGACTAAAGGTGAAAGGATGGGGAAAAACATACCATGCACATGGGCTCAGCAAAAAAGCTGGAGTATCCATCCTCATTTCAGATAATGTGGACTTCAAGCCAATGTTAGTTAGAAGGGATAAAGAAGGACATTTCATACTGCTTAAGGGAAGCATAAATCAGCAAGATATAACAATCATAAACATCTATGCCCCAAACAGTGGCTCATCCATGTATGTTAAACAAATCCTTCTCAATTTTAGAAACCAAATAGACCATAACACAATAATACTAGGTGATTTTAACATGCCTCTTTCACCACTGGACAGATCTTCCAAACAAAAATTGAATAAAGAAACCATAGATCTCAATAACACAATCAATAATTTAGACTTAACAGACATTTATAGAATATACCATCCAACCAAGAGCGAATACACTTTCTTCTTAGCAGCACATGGATCCTTCTCTAAAATAGACCATATATTATGCCACAAAGCTAATGTCAGAAAATACAAGAAGATAGAGACACTACCTTGTATTCTATCAGATCATAATGGATTGAAGTTACAATTAATGAAAGAGTAAAAAACAGAAACTACTCCAACACCTGGAGATTAAACAATATGCTACTATATGATGAATGGATAACAGAAGATATTAGGAAGGAAATTAAAAAATTCTTAGAGGTAAACGAGAACAAAGAAACATCATATCAAAATCTCTGGGACACTATGAAAGCGGTACTTGGAGGAAGATTTATTTCATGGAGCGCATTTAATAAAAGAAGTAAAACTCAAAAAATAAATAACCTAACACTACAGCTCAAAGCCCTAGAAAAAGAAGAACAGACCAACACCAAAAGTAGTAGAAGACAGGAAATAGTTAAACTGAGAGCTAAATCAACGAAATTGAAACGAAAGAAACAATACAAAAAATTGACAAAATAAATAGTTGGTCCTTCGGAAAAATAAACAAAATTGATAAACCTTTAGCCACACTAACAAAGAGAAGACGAGAGAAAACCCAAATCACTAAAATTCGGAATGAACAAGGAAATATCACAACAGACACGACTGAAATACAAAACATAATTAGAAGCTATTTTGAAAATCTATACTCCAACAAAATAGAAAATTTCGAAGACATCAACAGGTTTCTAGAGACATATGAATTGCCTAAAGTGAACGAGGAGGACATACACAATTTAAATAGACCAATTTCAAGTAATGAAATAGAAGAAGTCATCAAAAGTCTTCCAACAAAGAAAGTCCAGGACCAGATGGGTTCTCAGCCGAGTTCTACAAAATTTTAAAGAAGAACTCATTCCAATACTTCTCAAAGTATTCCAGAAAATAGAAGAGGAGGGAACTCTCCCAAACTCATTCTATGAAGCCAATATTACCCTGATTCCTAAACCAGACAGAGACACATCGAGGAAAGAAAATTTCAGACCAATATCCTTAATGAACATCGACGCAAAATTCTCAACAAAATTTTAGCAAATCGCATACAAAAACATATTAAAAAGATAGTGCACCATGATCAAGTGGGTTTCATCCCAGGGATGCAAGGTTGGTTCAACATCAGGAAATCAATAAATGTCATTCACCATATCAACAGACTTAAAGTCAAGAATCACATGATTATTTCGATAGATGCAGAAAAAGCATTTGATAAAATACAGCACCCCTTCATGCTCAAAACACTAGAAAAAATAGGGATAGTGGGAACATTCCTTAACATTGTAAAGGCCATCTACGCTAAACCCATGGCTAATATCATTCTAAATGGTGAAAAACTGAAAGCATTCCCTCTAAAAACTGGAACAAGGCAGGGATGCCCTCTTTCACCACTTCTATTCAATATCGTCCTTGAAACTCTAGCCAGAGCAATTAGACAGACCAAAGAAATTAAAGGGATAAGAATAGGAAAAGAAGAACTCAAACTATCCCTATTTGCTGATGATATGAGGGTATACTTAGAGGAACCAGGAAATTCCACCAGAGAACTTTTAGAACTCATTAGTGAATTCAGTAAAGTAGTGGGATATAAGATCAATGCACATAAATCTAAGGCATTTTTATACATAAGCGATGAATCTTCAGAAAGAGAAATTAGGAAAACTATCCCATTCACAATAGCTTCGAAAAAAATAAAGTATTTGGGAATCAATCTCACAAAAGAGGTGAAAGACCTCTACAATGAGAACTACAGAACACTAAAGAAAGAAATTCAAGAAAACCTTAGAAGATGGAAAGATTTCCCATGTTCTTGGATAGGAAGAATTAATATTGTCAAAATGGCCATACTACCAAAAGTGCTATACAGATTCAATGCAATTCCAATTAAAATCCCAATGATGTACCTTACAGAAATAGAGCAAGCAATTATGAAATTCATCTGGAAGAATAAAAAACCCAGAATAGCTAAAGCAATCCTTGGCAGAAAGAGTGAAGCAGGGGGTATCGCAATACCAGATCTTCAACTCTACTACAAAGCAATAGTAACAAAAACGGCATGGTATTGGTACCAAAATAGAAAGGTGGATCAATGGTACAGAATAGAGGACAGGGACACAAACCCAAATAAATACAATTTTCTCATACTAGACAAAGGGGCCAAAAATATGCAATGGAGAAAAGATAGCCTCTTCAACAAATGGTGCTGGGAGAATTGGAAATCCATATGCAACAGAATGAAACTAAACCCATATCTTTCACCATGCACGAAACTAAACTCAAAATGGATTAAGGATCTCGGAATCAGACCAGAGACCTTGCATCTTATAGAAGAAAAGTAGGTCCAGAGCTTCAACATGTCGGCTTAGGACCAGACTTCCTCAACAGGACTCCCATAGCACTAGAAATAAAAGCAAGAATTAATAACTGGGATAGATTCAAACTAAAAAGCTTTCTCTCAGCAAAGGAAACTATCAGCAATGCGAAGAAAGAGCCTACAGAGAGGGAGAAAATCTTTGCCAATCATACTTCAGATAGAGCACTAATCTCCAGAATCTATAAAGAACTCAAAAAACTCTACACCAAGAATGTAAATAATCCAACTGACAAATGGGTTAAGGAAATGAATAGACACTTCACAGAAGAAGATATACAAGCAATCAACAAACATATGGAAAAATGTTCAACATCTCTAGTAATAAGAGAAATGCAAATCAAAACCACCCTAAGATTCCATCTCACCCCAATTAGAATGGCGATTATCAAGAATACAAGCAACAACAGGTGTTGGCGAGGATGTGGGGAGAAAGGTACACTCTTACATTGCTGGTGGGGCTGCAAATTAGTGCAGCCACTCTGGAAAGCAGTGTGGAGATTCCTTAGAAAACTTGGAATGGAAACACCATTTGACCCAGCTATCCCACTCCTTGGCCTATACCCAAAGGACTTAAAATCAGCATATTACAGAGATACAGCCACATCAATGTTCATAGCTGCTCAGTTCACAATAGCCAGATTGTGGAACCAACCCAGATGTCCTTCAATTGATGAATGGATAAAGAAAATGTGGCTATATATATACAATGGAATATTACTCAGCCATAAAGAATGATAAAATTATGGCATTTGCAGGCAAATGGATGAAACTGGAGAATATCATGCTAAGTGAGATAAGCCAATCTCAAAAAACCAAAGGAAGAATGATATCGCTAATAAGTGGATGATGACACATAATGGGGGGTGGGAAGGGTTAGTGTTGGGGTTGGAGTTGGGTTTAGGGAGGGGGGCAGGAATGGAGGAAGAAAGGACTGTATAGATGGAGGGGAAGGGTGGGAGGGGAGGGGGGGAAGGGAAAAATGGCAGAATGAATCAAACAACATTACCCTATGTAAATTTATGATTACACAAATGGTATGCCTTTACGCCATGTACAGACAGAGAAACAACATGTATCCCATTTGTTTACAATAAAAAAATAAATAAATAAATAAATAGAAGAAAAACTGTAAAAAAAAAAAAAAATTAGTGCCTGAACATTGAGGAGGTTGTGATGGTACTTGACTTGAAACAAATATAGCTTAAAAATAACACAAAGAAAATACTGATCCTAAGAATTAAGTCACAAGGATAAACACCAAGGATTCCCTTCATCATAATCTAAACACAAAGTTCCAATGTGTTTCCTAAATATTAGGAAAAAAAGTAAATAGTAAAGAGTAAAGACAAGCAGAGTCCTTGTCTGCAAAGGATGGTGTGACCACATCGGTTTCAAAAGAAGCAGCAGGGAAGAGGTATCCTGACCAAGGGGAGTGGGAACAACAGAGAACCACAGAAGAGAAGCATCCAGTTTGGAGGAGGAGATGGGGCCTGTGAGTCATGAGGCTTGTGAATCTGAGTGCAGGGTTTAGTGTTACTCAGAAAGTTTATGGTTTTGGGATGAGAGTGGGCCAGTCTCTTAACCTGCTCCAACCTCAGTTCCTTCAACTGCCTAAGTACTGCAATTGACATGTAACAAGGAAGGCTGCTCTGGATGACTAAAAATCACTTCATAAAGGAGAAAACAGAATCCCAGCATGCCCTGCCTCCTCACCCCAAGAAACAATTAGAATTCATTTTTATTATCATGCCTTTTACTTATCTATCACAGTCTGCTCAGAAAAACATAATTGAGATTCAGAAATATAACACCAGGACCAAGAAGGTGTTCCAAGATGTGTGCAAGATAAAGGGCTTACTATGTTATCTTTACACCTATCATTACTAGCCAGGATAGCATTCACACTAAGAAAAGACTGAACAGACTCCAGCTATGTTACAGGCTGTCCTGACTGTGTACATGTCAATCATTCTCCTGCTGTCCTTTCCCTTGGATATTATTCCTTGCCTCTAATTGATGAGGAGAATGAATCTCAAAATGTTACACAAATAGCCCCAACGTCACAGGCAAATAAGAGGCAAGACTTGAACCCAGGCTCCTCCAACTCCATGCTGTGGTTGCATTTTTATATGCTTAACAACTTTGCACCTTCCTTTGATGAAAAGAGCTGTAGTTTGTAACTTCTCCAATCAATAATACTCCTCTTATGACCAGGATGTTTGGATGGAACAACAGGTCCCCTCAACTCTGATGATTTCACAGAATGAATGAACAATAGTAATGGCAACAGGCAATGTTTAGAAATTCTAAGCATATTCATAAAAGGAAGGAAAAGAGACTGATCAGTAATCTAGTCAACATGTTTTGTAGTAAAATCATGATAAATATGGTTTTACTTTCTTACAACCTCAGCTTGCAAAGAATTTCCACCTGTATTAATTCTCCTGACCATACTGTGATAGGAAAAGGATACATATTTGATGCAAAATTTTACAAATAATCAGACTCAGAGAGTTTTCAGGGTGAACCAGGGTCACACAATTAGTCAAAGACAGGGTGAGGACACAAGCCCAAAGTATTCTTTGAAAGTGTGATAGAATATTTCTAAGACATTAAGTTGTATAAACTGCTTCATCTGAGAGACTGGGCTTCACTTTCTATAAATGAAGCCAGGGTCATTTGGAGAGAACTGAAGAGATAATACTGTTGAGCAGTCAAATCAGCTGCCTCCCAACCTAAAGCCCCAGACTTGGAAGAAGATGGGAGTATTCACTTGAAAACAATCTACTTTCTATCTGGAATCCACAGGGGCCCATCTACTGGGTCTCAACCTCAGTGATCTACCCCATGTGCAAATCAAGTACTATTTTTCCCCATTCAATAGTCTTCTAGAGTTTTATTGTCTTTATGAAGAATAAAAACAAACAAAAAGTACTTATTGAGGTTTTGGCAGAGAACCAGGATTGGAAATACAGAAGTAAAATCACAGAGGACAGTCCTTGTCCTAAAGGGGCTGAGGACTCAGTGGGGCTGACATCACTGAGCAGTGTGTTAATTCATGTAGATGTTCATGCCATGTCAAAGTACAGAGAAGCGTAAGTCCTTGAGTGAGCACACTCTTCAGGACAATAAAGTCTTCTGATTGAATCGCTGAGAAACACTCTGCAACTCCTCTCTCCTTGAGGCCCAGAGATGTTATCTTATTATAAAACCATTTGGTACTAGTGGACTCTGAGAAGCAAGCAAGTTATATGATCTGCACATGCACAAAGCTAACTGTACTAATGTAACCTAATGTAGCTTGATAAAACCCTGGAGTAGATAATAAAAATGGAACTGGCTTTCCCATGGAAGACTTCTTGCTATACGCCAATCTGTGTACTTGCCTCCTTATTTGCTCTCCTATTAACCTTTACAGTTTCACTTTCTGTGATTTCATTTACCTGCAGTACAAAATTATTAAATGAAAAATTCCAGAAATAAGCAATTTGTAAGTTTCAAATTATACGTTGTTCTGAGTAGTATGGTGGATAAAATATTTTACCACCCCACCCAGGATGTGAAACTCCTTTGTCCAGTGTGACCATACTGTATATGCTACCCAACCATTAGTCTCTTAGAAACTGTCTTAGTTATCAGATCAACAGTTGCAGTATCTAAGAATAATAATAATAATAATGCTGGCAATTTTATTAAGGTATATTGTTATAATTGTTCTACTTCATTAATTATTATTAGTAGTATCTAACTGTACTTCATTTATAAATTAAATTTTACCATAGATATGTATGTATAGGGAAAAATAACTTCATAGAGAGAGTTCAATGTAATACATGGTTTCAGGTATCCATGGGGGAGCTTGGAACATAGCCCCATAGGCTAAGGTAGGACAAAAATATATAGTTTCAAGATGGCAGAGGCTTGTGGGGGGCTGCCCCCAAAAGTGCCTACATGCTGAAGGCCTTGCATGTTAAAAGAAGTCTGGATTTATGTTAAGGGCAATGAGGCTGGGATGGATTGTGAAACAGAAAAGTAAAAGCTCCTTCAGCCAGTGTGGGGCATGGTTTAGAGATCTGAGAAAGACACAAGTATGGGCCAATGCAATGACTGATGGTGGAGATGGATGAAAAGGATAAAGGGCATGTGGGGATCTGTTCTTATTGACCCTAAGGGATGAGACACTAGAGAAGTGTTGCAAGGAGGCACCACAGTGACTTTCCTGAAGGAGTCTGAACTGTGGCCAAGTCTTATTTGAAGTAATCTTTCTGAATATCTCTTCTCATTAAAATAAATAAATAAATAAATGGTTGATTCTAGGATAATGTCAGGGTATTCTTTTATGCCTCTTCACTCTATGGAAGGGTCATGGTATGTAACTTTTATTTAGGCATAAGAATATAAATTCAAAATTCTGTTCCTGACATGTCTGACTAGTTAGCACAGGTCTTGGGTCTGCATCTTTGTGTCTGTAAAACTTTTCAGGTGATAATTATTTCTGCCTGCAAGAAAAGGATGAGGTTCAATTCAATAAACATTCATTGCACACTTAATTTTGTTGGAGGTACTAAATGATATTCAGAAACAAAATTATGAAACTCATTGTGTGATCCTTCTGCATTTCCTATTACATTTACATACATTTTCCATACTGTTTAGCCTAGGAAAATAGTCACCCTCAACATTAAGCCCATAAATCTAATTAATGCTGCTGAGTGCTGGCCAAGCCTCCTGTGACAGTTTTCAATTTTATTAACTAAGATAACCACTACGTATGTATCTTTAGACTTTTCTGTAAGTTGCTTTTCTACCTAATGAACCCACAGCACTTTTCCATTCATTAATGAGCCTGATGGGCACCCTGGTGTATCATTTCTGACATCTCTTTCAGGTCTCAGATTCCATATAACATTCTCAGGAAGACTGATTGGTTCCTGTGCAGAGAGTCCCTCCTGGCATAGGTTTGTAGAGTACCCTGGACATTTCTAGACAACATTTGTCACAGTCCTAGCACAAAGACTTGAGTACAATTGGTGATCTAAAGACACCTGTTGATAAATGAATAAGTGAACAATAGCCAGCTGTAAACCCTAAAATTTCCTGTAACATTTTCCAATGTTGTTAAGGGCAAGGATTTTAACTAGACACTGGTAATTGGAAAGAGCTGTTACCATGTCTTATTGAGCAAAAAATTTGTTAATACTGGACAGGAAACATTTAGTAGGTAAAAATAAACAAGTGTAAGAACTGGACATATAGCTGAGGACAACACAAAAGAGCCCATGAAGATATGGGTAACAAAACAAAACAAAAAAAAAAAACACCTCTTCCTAGTCTCTGTACTATCTAGTGGAAGAACTGAATATTAATTTAATTAAGTAGATGAAAACCCAACGTAGGTAAGCATTGCAAGCATAAGAAAATAACAGTTTGGGATGAAACTAAAAGACATATTTTAGTATACTTTAGTGTTCTCATAATAAATAATTACATGGTGCATATATTTGTAAGAGCTGGTTGAGGAAATGCTCTGCAAATGATAAAAAGAAGAGTTCATTACATAGCTAAACCCCCTCCCCTAAAATAAAAACAGGATCCAGAAAAACCATGACAAGTGGAAAGCAGGGTGTTCCTATGGGTCACTGTAGCTCTGCAAGTCTACGATATCACACTAGCAGTCACTATCTGTCTTCTATGATTTTATCAGTCTCTACAAACTTGGACTCTTCACTCACATATATTTTGACACTTTAAAAAATTAAAGTGAGGTGTATATAGTTAAGTCATTTAGTGTATATAGTTAAGTCATTTAGTCTTTGTCAAAATTTCCAAGATAATCTCTCCCAAAGGCGCTCAGCCTTATTGGAACACTCCTAGAAATGCCTCCCTTCAACTTCTTGAAAACAACAGTTGTGGATTAAGAACCAGTAATTCCCAAGAGTCAATAGTGTAAGTGGTTCCAAGATACATAATTAAGATGATACATTGTCCCAGTGCTCTGGGTTTGTAATTGAAGCTGCTTCCAATTTCTTCCATTGTTAACATTTAGAAAAGATACAGATACATGGGGGAAGAATCAGCCTGTAACCTCCAGGAGGGCCAATGGAAAATGTGACCAACTTTTATGTCTTTTTCCCTCCACTCTGAGGAATGGCTTCTGGGCATTTGGGTCAGTGTGAGGGGAATGCAGGACATGACCCTACCCTCACTGGAGAGTGAGCCATGGTAATTTATGTAGATACCACTACAAATGACACTTAAGGGCTTTCATGTAATCTGTAGCTCTGACCTCTGACACTCATCTTTTCGGAGACAAACATGGGTTCCACTGGGGATAGCAGGAACTTAAAACAAAATGATTAAAAAGTTGGGTCTTCCCTGGCTCCAGGCAAGAATTAGCCACAGTCACCCACTAAGCAGACTTCTGGCCTTCCTTTCCAAGCTCAGAGAAGCATTTCATACTCTGGTTTCAGTAAACAAAGATATTATCTACATTTGGCAGACACTGAAGACACCCCCAAACATATAACAATCTCACAAGTGAACAGCACAAGGCTCTGGGTAAAGGGGTGAGAGCGACATAGTGCAGGGAAGGCAGAGAGAAGAAAAGGGAAAGATCCAGAAGGTTCTTCTGAAAAAGAAGAATTAATAAAGCCACACATTTGTATGGCTTATGAATACAGATTTAAAATAATATAATTAGATATTTATAATAAATTGTCAGAGCCCTTCCATGCTTAGTTCATTTTTCAATTTGTAGTGTTCTATAATTTTCTTTAATGAGACTTTAAACAGTGTTATTGTCATTAATTGCTTTGATTAGTCACCATAAACTCTGTTCTTCTACAAAGGACTGTTTTTGATTTCTCTAAATCCTATTTCTAATGAAAATCATCAGATGTCATGTACAAGACCTCTATTCTTCATGCCCTAAAGTTTAGCAGTATCATAACTCAATCCAAGGAAGAGGACCTTTTCCTCAAGTGTCCTCCTGCCACTGTCCCACATTGACTTTACCAGTGACCCAGGCCTTCTCAGACTCTTCTATGTGACTGCATTCCTTCTTACCAAATCCTTCCTTAGGTCACTCCTTAGTATGGAGTTTAAGGTCATCCAGACTAGCTCAATCTTCCTTTCCACTTCTTCCATCCTCTCCTCTCTGATAATAAAACATTTCTCATTTCCAAGTCAGGCCCACCTACTCAGTCCTCAGCTATCCTCTTGGAACATCAGTCTCTCTCTTTGTAATTCTCTATCACATAACTGACCTCCCTTAACAACAAATCACACACATCCCGTATTACATGCATTCCCTGAACAATAACTATCTGTCAAGATTCAGTTTTTTGAATGAGTTACCTCCTCTCCAAAGCCTAATCTGACTCTCCTCTGTATTGACCACCCCTGCTCAGGGTACTGGTTCCAGTCCTTATCCCTACTAGAGGAGACGAGACCAGAACATGTCTTGGTCTGTCTCTCACCTAAACTGCTAGCTCCTGGAGAAGAAAGTCAACAGTTGCTATCTGTGGGTCCCCAGTGAGTAAAAAATATATGTGACACTGACACAACTTTAAGAGATGAAGTAAACAATTATCCTGGGTTTGGGAAGAGGAGAAAGCAAAAGCTCAGAGATATTAAATGACTATAGTTATTAATATGTATTTTATGCTTGAAATTTGCTAAAACTTGAATAGATCTTAAATTACCCCCCCAGTGATAACTGCAGTGATATATGTGTTAACCAACCTGACTGTGGTGGTAAGTTCATGTATGTATATGAAATAAAATACTCAGGGTATATCTCATTGGCAGAGTGCATGCTTAGCACATGTGATGTCTTCAGTTACATTCCCAGCACCAAACCCATCCCCGAATACTTAGGTTGACAAGCATCCTTGACTAGGTCCTGATTTTAAGGAAGGAAGGCTTTAAGTGATCAACTGTCAGTTATAATTAGGGTAAGGCAATTCCCTTCCATTCCTGATGTATTCACACTTTTCACCATGGATAGATATTGTGTTTTATAGAATTCTTTTTCAGCATTTATTAAGATACAATAAAATTATTTGTTTCATCCTGTTTAATATTTCAGCATGGTGAGTTAATTATTCATACAGAGAAAAATATATATATTTTAATGATCATGATCTACATAAAGCATTGCCAAATGCAGTTTACCAATGATTTTTATTCAAGTTCATTTATGGGTCTAGTCTGTTCATTATTGTTTTAGTCAAGTTTTGGTGCTGTGACTAAAGACCTGACAAGGAAAATTTTAGAGGAGGATAAGTTTATTTAGGGGCTTGCAGTTTCAGAGTTCTTAGTCCATAGACAGCCATTTCTCAGGACTAGAGGTGAGGCAGAACATTATGGCACAGAGTGTGGTGGAGGGAAGCAGCTCACATGATGATCAGAAAGAAGAAAGAGACTAGGTTCAGCTCAACAAATATATACCTCCAATGACCCATCTCCTCATCCACATTCCACCTGCCTACAGTTACCACCCAGTTAATCATCATTAGGGGATTAATTCATTGATTGGTTTAAGGCTCTCATAATCAAATCAGTTCTCCTCTGAATAGTCTTGCATTGTCTCACACATGAGCTTTTGGGGAACACCTAATATCTAAACAATAACTAGTACCATTCTTATATTTTCACTTTCCAGTTTTAGAATAAAAATGTTTGCTTTCTAAAATGAGTGAAATTGCATTCTGTATTTTTTCTATTCTCCTAAAAGAATTTATGCAAGAAGACACTTGTAGAACTCACTAGATGTGATATTTTCCTTTTGCTAATGTATTCATTACTAATTTTTTCAGTACTATTCTTGATTTATAGTTTTTCTTGGGTTTATATTCACAGTTAATATTTTCACAGGAATCTGTATATTTTGTCTTTTTTATTTAAAAGCATGGATTTATTAATACTCTTCTGGTCTTCTTAATTTGTCAGTACTCATGTTCCTTTTTCCCTTGGTAATCATTAATATCACTTAATTGTGACTTCTTTTTCCTTAAATATTACTATTATCAGTTTGTCAGTTTTATTAGACATTATGTTATTTTATTTTTTATTTTTTGTTCTATTTAGTTGTACATGACTGTAGAATGCATTTATGCATTTTGTTAGATCATACATAAATGGAGTGAGATCTCTCATTTTTAGAAATTTATTTTATTTCTGCTCTTTATTAACTTTTGTTTATATTCTTTGAGTTTGTTCTTTTCCTATGTTTAAATGCAGTGCTAGACGCTAATTTTCAGTCATTATTTTTCTAACATATGTATTTATGTGTATCAATTTTTTCTGTAAGTAGCAGTTACCCAAAGAGTTTAGATAAACAGTATTTCTATTGTCATTAAATTTTTTTTTGTGGTCTATCCTTTGACTTATGGGTGGTTTAGAAACATGGGAAGGACTTTTTTATCTTTTTGTCTATTGTTTCCAGCTTAATTGAATTATAATCATAGAAAATTTTTAAAATACATGAACACTATTTAGAACTTTTTACATGCTCGGTTTTCTTACATATTTTGTGTAAATTTTCTGTATACTTACTGACTTTTGTGTGTTTAATCTATCAGTTACCAAAAGAGCTAACTTAAGTCATATATTTTGAATCTAAATTGTTAGTTAAATACAAGTTTAGAATCATTTCTTCTGAATGAATTGAATCTTTTGTCATTGAATAGTGATAACACTGTCTTTTGTAATGTTTTTCTTTTATATTTTGTCTAATTTCAATATAACTGTTCCAATTTCCTTCTAATCATTATTTCTCTGGATTTTTTTTCAACCTAACTATAACTTGTTTCTCTAATACATAGTGTATAGAGTTGTTCCTCCTCATCTATGTAGCTATTCCAAGAACCCGAAGGGATGCCTGAAACCACAGAGTACCTAACCCTATGCGTAACTACTTTTTCTGTACATACATACTTATGTATAGAATTTATTTTATAAATTAGATACAGTAAAGGATTAATAATGACATAATGAAGTATAACAATTGTAACAATTGCCTGTAATAAAATTTAGGTGAGTGTGATCTCTTTCTGAAATTTTCCATTTAACTCCAGATGACTGCTGATAATTGAAACTGCAGAAAGAAAAACCACAGTAAAGAGGTGGTGGGGGCACTACTGTAGCTGGACTGGTATTTCAGTGGAGTCTTACAGTACAGTTTGTGGTGATCCCTCACATATTTGAATACATTTCCATCACCCTATTATATTTTGTGTCTGCTCTGTATTTTATTATACTTCTCCTTCCACCTAACCTAGTTACTGGCTGAGTTTTGTTTTTCTCATTCTGTTTGTCTCTCTACTGATTTGGAGATTATGTACTCTATTTTCTTTTACTAGTCACTATAGAAATGTTAACACACACAATTGAGTTTAAAAATCTAGAATTAATTCAATTTAATACTAGGTTTTGAAAGGTCAAAAAATCTTGGTCTCTATCCCCACACCATCCCTCTCATTCTCTCTCATAGAAGTACTTAGGAAACCATCAGAAATTGTGTCTTTCTTACATCCTAAAATCTTTTCTTCTTCCTGGTTTCCACACAGCTCCAAGAGTGCAGGCCAATACCATTGGTGGCCTTGTTTCTCTTGAACATGGTCCTTTTTGCCTTGTGCTGTTGGTTACTAATAACTGTAGTCACACGCAGGCACCATCACCTGTTGCTCCCATTATCAGAGATACTTTCTAGTAGTAGTGGTTGCTGTATTTCCCTCATCTGATGGCAGACCCCTTTGTCTGTGTTCATCTTCCAGTTTGGCTACTTGACCCATGTACATATAAAATGGGGTGGACATCTGTTTGATTTCCCTGTATTACATGGATCTCTCTAGAATTCGATCATTTTTGTGAGCCTCTGGCCAGCTAGGTTGTCCTCTATGAATTACAGTGGTTCTGAAAAACAGGGGTCTAAATTCCACTCCCTCTGCTCAGTTGCCTCCTCTTTTCCTCTTTTACCACTGCCCTACAGCCTGGACTACAGCCAGGCCTGTGCACCTCCCTATGCAGTTGCTCTTCCTTCTCCTCCTTCCATTACAGCACCTTCAGAACTTTGTCTTAAACCTCTAACTTATAAATAAGATCTTCTCTGTGGAAACATCCTCCTAGTCATCAGGGGTTGGGGGAATTCATCAGGTACAGTAGGAATCCTTGGTATATGAATCTTTTAAGAGTTACATTTATGTGGCTGGCAATATAGCTCAGTTGGTAGAGTGCTTACCTAGCATGCACAAGGTCCTGGGTTCAATCCCCAGCACCACAAAAAAATAGTTACATTTGCAATTCCAGATAGCCAATATTTAGAAGCAACATGAGCAGAAAGGAAGAGACAATGAAGCTGGACACATAATCAGAAGCTAATGGAACAGTTCTTTACCAAAAATTACCATAGAATTTGCTCATTTTTCCTTCAAATGGCAGTGCAGGCTGGAAGAGGCAGTATAATAATGTTTTCATCTCCATCCTGCACCTCTTTTGCAAAGAATGGCAGCTGACCTGCTCCCATATGCTCAAAACCATTGTCACTGTACTCAAGAGCAATGAGTGGGTTTGGTGCTTATGCCTGTAGTTACAACTGACTAACTGGAATTATTCCTTTCCATGCTTTTTCATCCTTTGTTGGTGGAAAGTAAATATTTCATGGAGTTTTTGGTGGTTTTTACTTTGTTTAGGATTTTGACGTTTTATTTCCATGGTGGGTTTCTTGTTTATAAGTTGGCACAGATCTCAAAATATTATTGACTTCCTAACCATTTTAAAGTGTTCTGGGTAGGCCGCTCTGAACATGGAAGTGGATATATTCTAAAATAAAAACTTTTATATTTATGTGTTTGAGTTTTAGCTATGACTACTGCATTGGTCTGGTAACTTTAGTGTTTTTTTTTTTTTTAAAGTCTATATTTGACTTCAGTGTTCCCATAAAATAAATGATTGATTTTTTCAGTGCTTTTCCCATGTGACTCTTTCCAATAGTTTTTCCCTCCCAAATTGCTTGAGTAGTATCTGTCATGATTCTTGTGAACTGGCCATTATGTCAGAATGATTTAATTAGTGCCTGAGTTGTGCAGGTGTTGCTCTTGGAAGACCATTTTTCAGACTGACATCCTCCTAAGCATTTGTTAAATATTAAACCTCAAACCTCTTTTCCATCAAGGGCTCTCAAAAGTACTATCAGATATTCAGAGCTTTAGAGACATAACACAGGCACTATTATAAGTACCAGAACCCTGTTAAGCAAAGCTGAAGAACTTTGAATGAGGGCGGGTGAGAGTCAAGAGTTTTCTGTTCTTGGGGAATGTTCCTCCAATATCATTGTCAAGAACTATTATGTTATGCAAGTTCTTCATAACATAATTAATCAAGGAGGGATTTTGATTGACATTGGATGCCATTCTAGCATCACAGGATGCAGGATCACTAGGGGAGTGTCACTTAATTTATGGGACATGTGTGATCCTCCTTTTAACCTCCAATCATGGTGCAAAATGTGTTTCTTCTGCATTTGGCAATTGTGAGGTGTAGTAATAAAGTGCATAAAAATTAGCACTACATTTAAAAATGTTGATTAAATATGTAATAAAAAATCAAAGCATCCCTCTTTCACTTATGTCTACTTGATTTATGAGGAGGATAGTAATGAACATGTAAACACTTCAGTGGTTCCAAGAGCCTCTCCTTTGTGCAGAGCTTGGCAGACAAGTAAAGGAATTATTCTATTGTGCAACTGAGGCATGAATAAGATCAGAAAGTCTGAACATCTCAAGACATTTCCAGGAGAGCTCCTTCTGCTGCCCAAGGTACACTCCACTATGGTTGCCTTTGGTTTCCCTTTCCCTTCTCGTTTACATCTCCAAACCTCCAATTCCTTATCTATGAAAGGGAATTGATGTGCATTTAATGGGGCCATCATGACAATGACATTATATGTGCACATCTGTGTGTATGCATAAAGATAAACATAGATCTTTTTGCTGAGGTCCAGAACTGGTCCCTTCATTTTAAAATCACCTCCAGAGAAATTGCACCAACATCTGATTGATTCCATTATTGTACTATGACCATTTGGGAGTCTCATTGAGATAGTATTCACTTCCCTGTGCTTAGAAGCCCACAATGCCTAGAGCACTGGGTGTTTATGGCCCCTGATTGGGGAGCTCTGTCCCACTTCTCCTTGGATCCCCTCGTTCTGTGATGAACAATCTCTCACTTAGGTCAGACATCTCCTTCCTTTCCCTCATTCCATGCCCCTGTCTTTGTTGCTGGAATCCCCTGCCTCTGCATGGAGCCCATTTCTTTTCCCTTTCATCTTTCCTAGCTCTTCTCCTCAATTCTCCTAAGACCAGCTCAAGTCCTTCCTACTCATTGAAGCCTTGACCATGCAATCCTTCAGCCCTCCATGATGTCCTCTTTCTCCAAATGATCGCAGCAAATCAGAGCAATTGTGGTTGGATCTAGCCTCTGTTTATGTACTTCTCTGTAACATTTGCTATCTATCTCTTGAGTATTATGAATTGGCTGCATATTTTCCTAGTAGAAGAACTTTTACCCTTTGGTGTGGAATTCACAGTGTCTATTCCTGTGCTTACCATCAGTAGGCATTGGCAGTTGACCATTTTGGACAGGGAGCTCCTTGTAGAACCTTCTTGTGATATGTTAATACAAGCCAGTTATGCAGAAATTTAACAGCCAGTTAAAATCTCTTCATTTTAAAAATGTTTATACAATGTAGTAGATTTTTTCATAGTGCTGGTGAGGGTAGCCAACATATTTATCATCATAGTAACTAGCATTGTTGAGCATCAGGCATGATCCAGGCACTGTGTTAAACTAATCCATGTATTTTCTCTTTGAAGACTCACTACAGCCCCACTCGCTATGTACCTGAGGAAACTGAGGCTTAGAGAGTTTGGTTTCCATGTCTCCAACCTGTGAGGGATGATGGAACTTAAACTCAGAACAGCTAGCTCTAAGGCTAGTGCCATACTTTGAGTACAGCCTGGAAGTAGACTCTTTCTCCCCATTTCTCTTGTACTTTGGGCTTATAAACCTGTAGGGGTAGAGGAAACAGAGAAATGGTAAGAGCCAGGCATCTAGATATGTCAGATAGCAGGAGGAAGCATGACATTTTACTCCTAATTGTGAGTAACAGGAATAGGAAACATAATGTTTAGAGATTTGTCAAGAAATAATCATTTTTATTCTTAATTTTTCCTAAATATAAAGAAATGGTAAAAATGTTGGGAATTAAAAAATTGACTGTAGGATGTTAATATGAGAATGTTTATCATGTTCAGTGACCTAGTTGAGTTTGTTTCATTTGTATGACTTTCACTTTATTTGAAACATTGACTCTCAGACTTCAGCATAGATTTGCTCTGTTTGGTACTGAAGAGGTATTGTAGAGGAAGGCCATGCAAGATCTATGCATATTTTTCCTTTGGCATTGTGAATCAAAGAAAAGTCATATTGCACTTAAACCATTGTAATACTTTGTTTACATTAAGCAGGGCATATGTGCTCAGGTCAAGGTATAGTGGAGATGAGATGCTGCAATTTCTTGCCAGTGCTTAATATGTAGATGAAAATATTTCTTTAAGTCAGTCTCCCAATTATACAAACTTTAAGAATCAAACTAACATCTTTGAGGGTAAAGGCAAAGTTTAAAGTGGTCAAGATTCTTTAAAGCTTGTTAGCTTTTTTGCATGTGTATATTTTTGTGTTTAGAGTCCTCTTTTCATAGTTAAATATTTCACTGATTGTTATAGGAATGCTAATAAAAAAGTCACCCTTTAAAAATATTTTTTGGTGCTTACTCTGGCAGAACACTAAAAAATATTTTTTTGTTTATAGCACAGTTAAGTACTTTGAAAGACTTCAATAACAATGATTTAATGGAAAAATCAATACATTATTATGCTCTTAAATCCAGGTGAGTTGAGGGAGAAGTAGGATGGAGGGACATGGATATGGAAATGGGTATGGATATCAGCACATCTACAAAATGGGATTTTGGTATTTTGGGACATAATTTTTCTTCATTTCAGCATTCTGAATGCGTGGCAGAGTTTCTTTAGCTTGTTTTGGTAAACCACAAAAGCTGTTTCTTCAGTACATACTCCACTAATCTAAGAAACTGCCTAAATGAATCTCAAGTGGATATAATGAAAAAAGAGCTGCCTGACTTCTTTATAAAGACAACATGTGTGCAACAACCATGGTTTCCTAAAAGTTTTAATTTGGGAAGGAGTGCAAACTACAATAGCCTCTGCTGCCTCCCATTATGAACTTTTATAATATTTTACAACAGCTAACTTAACTTGAGTGCAGTTTTTTTTTGTTGTTCTTTTTTTTGTTTTTTTTTTTTTTGTTTTTGTTTTTTACAGAATAAGGAATATTTATTCTCAGGCAAAAAAGCAAAGCAATGTAAAACTGCAAGAGGTTCCCAAGCACCTGGTGTCTTCGTCCACGACCAAGAGAACTGGAGGGCCCTGAAATCTACATCACACTGGGTGGCTGGTGAAGGAGGAATCAGCCCTTCTTGCAAAGGTGGCAGGCCTGGCATCACACACCACCAGGGACTCAATTCTAATGTGAGCTGTTCTTTCCACACCTTCGTGTGGGTTTCTTCAGATTATTTTGTGCAGTGAATTTTTATGAATCACAGATCCTTCTTGGAATAACAAGGTGTTAAGGTCTACCATTCTTCCTCCATTTCCCCACAGCCAGTGACATTTCGGCACTGGGTGTGTGATGGGACAGACACGGTGAAATCTGGCTTAGCTGTGAGCATTTTTCTACCTCCAATATATTCAATATCCTGTGTATTTTTGCTAGAAAAATTCCTCCCAAAAAACAATTTCATCGCTTCCCTTTTATACTTTAAGAATCTATGAAATTTGCCACTAAATTCAAACACCATTTGCTCTGGTTTAAATGATGGTGTCCTCTCCAAAACTCATGTTGAAACAATCTCCAAATAAGACAGTATTAAGAGGTTGTGACCTTGAGGGGGACAGTGGTGCACATCTGTAATCCTAGTCCCTTGGGAGACTAAGGCAGGAGGATTCTAAATTTGAGGTCAGCCTCTAAATTTAGCAAGACCCTATCTCAAAAAATAAAAACGGCTGGAGATGTAGTTCAGTAGTAAAGTGTCCTGGGTTCAATCCCAATAGAGGAGGGCAGGTGGGTGTGACCTTGTGGAGGGTTGAAGGATCCTTATAAAAGAGCTGAAGGCTAAAGTGAGCACCTGCTTGCCCTTCCATACTTTCTACCATGTGAGGACATAGTGTCCTTCCCTCAAGAGCACCAACAAAAGTACCATCCTGGGTGCAGAGAGCAGTCCTCATCAGACATCAGCCTTGCTGGCACTTTTTTTTTTTTTTTTTTTTTGCGGTGCTGGGGATTGAACCCAGGGTCTTGTGCTTGCAAGGCAGGCACTCTACCAACTGAGCCGTATCCCCAGCCCCCTGCTGGCACTTTGATCTTGGATTTTCCAGCCTCCAGAACTGTGAGAAATAAATTTCTGTTCTTTATAAGTTACCTAGCCTCAGGTATTTCATTTTAGTAGCACAAATGGACCAAGACACTGTTTAAACAATCATATCTTCATTTTCTATCTACAGAAACTTTTCTCTACCCACAGAGCCAGGCTGCTGCTTGTCTCCCTACCCCTCCAGTGTACTTCTATCATCCTGGTGAATTTGCTTTAGTCTTAATATTCCCTTCCCCTGCCTAGGGCGCTCTTCTTATTACTTGGAATCTTGCTTTTCTCTTATTTGCAAACTCCATTCCTTCACAAAATTTTCTCTATCAGAAATCCTTACCTTCAGGTCACCACTGATACTTTATATGGAATATTCTACATGTTAAATAAGAAACGAGATGTAAACGACAGAGAAAAACTATCTCCAAGCCCACAAAACCAGGTCATAACTCGCCTAAGAAACATGTGAGTCTTCACTTATAACTAATATCAGCAACCAAAAACATACTGCTGTTTTCTTTGCATATTCATGAATGAGAACATGTCTTACTTAACATCAATAAAGATACATCAAATGATTTGTTCTTATGCATACAGCTAATGTATGATACAAAAGATCCTAATAAAATCCATTGTTTATGGATAATGAACATCCAGAATTTTCTACTGGACCAAAATTTTCTTTTCCTGAGTTTCTCTTTTAGGGCACAGTTTATCATTCCATAAATAAAATCAGTAAAAGAATCTCTGGGGACCAAAATTCTCTAATTTCCATACACTTACATCACTGAGGTCTCCGGGCTGCACAAGGTCATGGAAGCAGCTGTGGACCACTGAGCCCTGGAGACAGGCACTGGCAGGAAATGAATATGGACTGTGAAGGGACATGGCCCAGTGACACTGGGGTGATATTCCAGAACCATCCACAGTAGTGGGTGTCTTGACTTTTTAAAAGATGCATAATCTTTCAGTAGTCTCCCGAGTAAAATGCATTTAAACTGAAACTAATGCACATATTTCATAGACTCCATGAAACCCATCCAGTGAATTCTCAGAGGTCTAAGACCCCCGGTTAAGAACTATTATCTATACTTCCACCAGAAACCCATTTAGTCCTACTATTGAAGAGTCAGTTGCATACCACTTCCCATTTTCCTTCTCAGACTTGGGGCTGCAATAGTAGATGAATCGTACCTATTGTGAGGAGTGGAGTCAGCCTGCAGCCTAGTGAGGAGTCTATTTCTTTAATTATTGTCCTTGTTTTTAGTTATTTTAAAGTTGGTCCACAAGACTTCAGGGGACTATAACATTTCTTTTCTTCTTACAAGACTCCTAAGACAGGTCAACATTGACCAGAAGCACAGAGAAAACTACACCGTAAAGTACCCACTGGGGAATGTGTCAGAATTGGCAGTCTGTCAGTCTCTCCATAATGTCAGATTAAGGAAAGCACCAGGAGGCTGATATTGGGCCCCTTCCCTCTCCAGGTGACAGAACTGGCCTTAAAACAGATGCTTCAAAGAAAATCTGGGATTAGAATCATTCTAATCACATAAAAGTCTTCTACCAAGGCCAGAGGTACAGCTCATGGTTGAATGCTTGCCTAACATGTGCAAGGCCTTGGGTTTGATCCCCAGAACCACATAGAAAATAATAATAACAATTGAAAAATTCCTCTTCCAGGTCCTAGATAAAGTACATTCCATATCAAGGCCAAAGAGCTGAAGAGGACTCCTTTTGGTTGGGGGTCTCAGACTGCTCTTGCAACTGAGTTTCCTCTCATCTTTGCTCTGTCACTCTGGATACCAACAGCCTTGGCAAGGTGTGAGGGAGTGTCCACTCCTATTCTTTGCTCTAACTGTTCTACACACAGATGCCAGGTAAGGATGGAGCAAAGACCTTGACAGTTACGTGTGCCTTGGATAGATGAAAGGCTGTAGTCCATCTAGTCCCTCAGTTGCACCTGCTTGTGTATTCCAGGCACTGTGAAAACAGATGTTCAGAACCTCTTTACAATCAAGATGCCAAATATCTGTAATCATTCCCCAGACCAAACTTGTCTTCCAGATCCGGAGGCAAAGAAAGAATTTGTGACTATTGCTGAAGCTGCCTTGAGGCTGGCCATTAGAAACCTGAAACCACAATTTTCACTGAGGATTCAAACCCCAGACCACCTTTTATTTGCTTGGGCTAAGAATCAAGGGAATGCAAAAAATATGCTGCAAGTGCCAGTGAAACCAAGTTTTGTGGCAAGCTAGGTCTACCACCATTTCTCCACGGTGACTTCTCCACAGACTTGCCCAAGCACAAGCAAAGGACTCACCAATAATCCAATGTACACTATACACAGATCAAACCTGCTGAAAAGAGCTGGTGATGGTCCTGAGACACAAGCCTGCATACAAAGGCCCAGAGGCTGGCATTTTTGTCCATCACAGCAAATACCTTCCTAATGTGGGCATTAGGACAAAATGCAGATGAGCTATTCGACACCAAGTCAGTCCAAAACAGCAGTTCATAATTCTCCTCTGCCGCCTCATGGTGGCCTCCAGACACCATGGCAAAGCATAAGACCTATCTACTGTTGGAGTCCTCTCCCTCTGTAATCCCTCTTCATGTCTATTCTGTCATTTCCACAAGGGCTGGAGGCTGGCCCCCAAACTCCAAGGCACAGAACAGGCAGGAATTTCTGCAGGGGATCTTGGATAAGTAATTAGCCACAATATCTAGATTAGGGTAATGATGAGAGAAACGCTGGCCAAAAAACTGACGGAATTTCCAAAAGGTAAATTTCTGTGTATTCACACCTAATCTTCCACAGTGGTGTAAACAAATTTTCTACCATCCCTCATTATTTGCACAAATTTTTGTCCAGTCCAAACGTAATTTAAAGTGAGGTAGGTAGCTTCTCTCCTCATGCCTTTGTCTTTGTGGTGACAGTTGAGGCCTCTGCCATGAAAGCACTCATCTCCTGGGCAGGGGCAGCCCATGGGTGGGCACCAGTGGCTGGTAGAGCTTCTCAGTTGGCTATTTTCTCAATCTCATCCAAATCATCCGTGTCCAGTCTTTCTATCTTCTTATTAAAATGCTCCTGGATTCTGTTCAGGATGTTCATGCTGTGCTTGCTGTCGACCATGTTCACGGCCAGGCCCCTCTTGCCAAAGTGGCCAGTGCACCCGATCCGGTGCAAGTAGGTCTCGTTGTCTGGGTTCCCGTCCTTGTCCACAGGAAGATCAAAGTTGATGACGACAGACACTTGTTCAACATTGATACCACGAGCACACACGTTGGTGGTCACCAGAACCTTCTCTTTGCCCTCTCGGAAGCGCTCGATCACAGCAGCCCTCTGCTCCACCATCATTTCTCCACTCAGCAGAGCCACCTGGTGGCCTTCTTTTGAGAGCTCTGCTGCCAACCAACTAGCTGTTTTGCGGGTATGGCAGAAGATCATGGCTTGAGCGATGGTGATGGCCCCATACAGGTTGCACAAGACCTGGAACTTCTCGTCTCTGTTATTGCACAGGATGTAGTACTGCTTGATGGTGTCCAACGTCTCCTCTTCACGCTTCAGTTTGATAACATTAGGGTCTGGGACCACTTTCTGGGCAAATTTCCACACAGAGTCTTCAAAGGTGGCAGAGAAAAGCAATATCTGGCAGTTCTTGGGCAGCATCCTCTGGATACGGATGCTCTGGTCTTGGTGTCCCTGAGTGGCTATCATCACATCAGCCTCATCCAGAACAAACACCTTGATCCTCTTGGGATCAATGAACCTGAGCTTGGAGCACCAGTCCAGGATGGTCCCAGGGGTACCAATAACAATCTGCTCACTGATCTTCTGACCTCTTTCCAATTTATTGCCTCGAACAGCATAAGCTAGCCTCAGTTCAGGGTAAAATTTGCCCATCTGTTCAATCACTTTTCCTGTTTGAAGAGCGAGTTCATATGTAGGAGAGAGGCACAGACACTGGGGGTATGTGTTTGCAGGTTCTACTTGGCTGAGCATAGCCAACACAAAGGCAGCTGTTTTACCAGTACCAGACTGAGACTGGGCAATTAAGTTCTGTGGGGGTTCAGCAAGCATCAAAGGCAATGCGTTCTCTTGAATTTTTGATGGACGGTTGAAACCCATGGCATAGACTCCTTGGAGAAGCTGTGGTTTCAGTTGAAGCTCTTCAAAAGACTTCACTGAGTAGAGCGGGGAGTTGGGATCCCGCTGCAGGACTTCCACTTGGTTAGTGTTATCCACAAGGTTGCTTTGGATCAGTTTGTTGAGTAAAGACTGGGCAGCTCTATCTTCTTTCTCTTCTTCATCTGTTTTCTCTGCATTAGCACTGGTCTTGACAACAGCACCGACTCGGCCGCCGCTTCCTGCTCATCCACTGCCAGGGTCCATGAGTCGGTGGCCATGGTCCCCAGCGCAGGCGAGACCTGGCCGCGGGCAGGCGCACCAGAGTGTGCCGCCATTGAGTGCACAGTTCTAATGAAAGAAGTTGTAGGGAAAAAAGGGAGAGTTGAAACAGGTGTAAATATTTGATGTCTTCATAGACCTGACAAACTGCTGTACTTTCCTAAACTCATACAAAACAAAAAGTGAAGAAGTATAATGCAGAAAACTAAATTATACATAAAGTCATTAAACCTCACCCTTCACTTCTTTTTAGATATTTTTAATTGTAATTGGACACACTACCTTTATTTTGTTTATTTTTATGTGGTGCTGAGGATCAAACCCAGTGCCTCACACGTGCTAGGCAAGTGCTCTACCACTGAGCTGCAACCCAAGCCCACACTTCACTTCTGATTGAGGGATTGCTCCCATTGTCAGTGAAAGCAGAGGCAAAATAAAAAATAAATAAATAAATGAAAGACCTGGTGGCATTATACATTTTGGTCAGAATGTAATTACTTAGCAGTTTGTTCAAAGTTCTTGGGGACATAAAAAATGTCATCCAGCTGCTGAAAATAAGAAATGGTCATGACACACAGCATCCTTGTGAATTCAGAATCTAACCCTCGCATGTGTGGGTGCAGGACCTAGAAGGGGCTCACCACTGGTGCCAATGTATTAATCTGCATAACCCCATCATCCCCAAACTCTCCTGTTGTAGTATTTACTTTGTTTCTTGACCTGTTTTTCCACCAGAGATGCACATGTGGACATAAACCATGGCATTTATTTCTTTTATGAAGTGGTTTTTTAACTGCCTCTTTGAAAGTGTGCTTGACTTGATAAACTCTTTAGCAGGGTTGCAAAATCCCTCTTTTCTAAGATCATATATCCTGGAAAATGTTCTCATGATGGCACTAGCCAGTGATTCTTAAGCAGTAAGTGTCTGTGATGAGAGAGTAGCTGAGCAGCAAGGCTGACACTACTTTGGGCTGTCCAGGAAGCTTGGCTGAATAATAAATTGAGAATCAGTGATGACATTGGTCTTAGCCTTTTCAGCAACTCCATTCTTTCTCAAGAGATGCAGGAAGCATTCAGAAACCTGGGAAATGGGTGTCAGGTCCTAATCATTCAGTTAGAGGGGGAGTAGGGAAAGAAAGGCACATAAGGGTCATCTAGGAGAGTCTGTCTGAGTGATGTTCACAGATGTGTTTAGGGAAGGTTTGCCTAACATACTAAGTATTGATACAGTCACTGTCATTATTGATTCAATATTGAGTGTTCAATGTTAATTACTATTAAATTTAGATCTAATAATCAGACTTTACAGATTTTTGTAGTGTTTTTAACCAAATAAAAATTATTATTTTGGGATCTAAGGCTTGGGGAATCTTAGACACCACACCAAAGCACACCATAAAAGGAAAAAAATCAGGAAATCGGACTTCATCAAAATGTAAAACTTTTGCTCTGTGAAGGATACCATTAAAATAATGAAAAAAACAAAACTGCATGTATGGGAAAAAATGGTAACCTACACATCTGACAAAGGACTTGTATCCTGACAATAAAAAGAACTCACAAAACTTTATGAAAAATATCAATCCAATTATAAAAAGGCAAAGACATGAAAGATGATTCACCAAAGAGGCTGCATGGGTGGAAAATAAAAACAGGAGAAGATCATCAACATGATACACCATTGTAAAAACACAAATTAATGAGGTATCATCGCACACATATCAGAATAGCTAAAATGAAAAATAGGGTCAATACCAAATGCTGATGAGGATAAGGAGAAATTGCATCTGTCAAAAACTGATGGTGAAAATGTAAAATGGTACAGTCAGTCTGGAAAACAGTTTGGCAGTTTTAAAAAATTAAACAGATTTACCATGTTACCCTGCAGAATCACCTCTGGGCATTTATCCCAGAGAAATGAAAATTTCCATCTCCACAAAGCCTTATAAATTAATATCTGTAATAATGTTCCTGTAATAGTCAAAATGTGGAAACAGTTCAATTGTTCTTCAGTGTGGAAATGGGTAAACAAACTGGTATATATCCAACCATGGTATATTTACTTAGTCATGAAAAGGAATGAACTGTTGATACATACAATAACTTGGATAGATTTAAAGGTCACTGTCCTGTGGGAAAAAGGCAAATACTTCATGATTCCATCTAGAGAACAGTCTAGAAATGTTATAGAAATAATAGAGATGAAGAGCAGACTTGTGGATGCTGGGAATTAAGAGTGATGAAGAGATTTCACAAGGAATTTCTTTGTGGTAATGGACAATGTATTTGCTTGGGGTGGCAGCTATACAAACATGACATAAAACAACATAGAGTTACACAGAGGTTGTGCCAGTTTCAATTTCCTGGTTTTTATATTGTCCTTTGGTGAGAAATACATGAGACCTCTCCATATTGTCTTCACAACTTCCTATTAATCTGTATTTACTTAAAATTTTAAAGTTATCATTTGGCGTAATTTAAATTTTTTAGAGTTGTTAGTTACAACATGATGTCTTAACTCACTGGTACTAATAGCTATTCATTAACATTAATTTTAAAATATACTGGGGTCTCTTTTCATGAACTTCAGCTATAAAGAGAGAGTGAAGGATTCATATTAGTGAAGATGATCTCTTGGAGAAATTTTAGGTAAAGCACTTATCACTGTATTTGTAACACAGCAAGTCGGCTGTACTTGTGCTATTATTAATGTTGCCTATTGTTTTTATTAAATGTTCTAAGATGGTACTTTTAAAAATATGAAGCAACATAGTTTTAGTTTAATCTCAAACCTTGTAGTTAAATAAAAAATTGAACACTGTGCCCTAATATTTTAATCTAATATCTAGAAACTTGAATTAGGGCCATCTCTTCACTTTTTAAAAAACAGTAGCAAATTCTAAATACAACTTTGGCTACTCCCTTTTAACATCTGACCTTGGTTCACTTAAACTAATTGTAATCCTTTCAGCAAATTGTGATTCTGAAGGGAAAGAAAAAACCTATACTATAGAACATTGGAGGAATTTTTAAAATTATGAGTACATTGTCACCCATCTAAAAAGTGCCTTGTTAGTATTGGTGGCTCAAACTTGATGGTAATTTATTCAAAAGTAGATATGAGTACATAATTTTTAAATTTTTTTCAGAAGCAGGATCAAAAATATTGAATTTAAATGCATTTATGATATATGAATCTTTTGATTTATACATTTAAATATATAAATATATATTTATAAATATATATAAATATATATATAAATATAAATATAAATATAATATATATAAATATAAATATATATAAATATATATACATATATATAAATATATATATATATATATATATATATATATATATATATATATCTTACAATAATAGTGACAGTTGTTCCCCATATGATCAGGTCGATGCCAGGTGCTAAGGGTGCTATGTTCAAAGAGGTCAAGCTCCTCCCCTTTTGTAGCTTATAATCTAGGAAGGATGAAAATATTTGTGACTAATTGTGCATTTCCATGAATGTACATGTTATGCTACTATAATGACAGTTCTGTGTCTATGTGCACTAACTCTACATGTTCTTTTCACTGATGTTTACTCATTAGTTTTAACATAGAAAGCATTCCTGTTGGATCATTTAAATATTACATATCCTATCATGAAAAATGAAAGACAAATGCAGTAACTTCCCCATGACCACAAGTATAAATTGGTCAGAACTGAGATTTAAATTCACGTCTTCTGGTCCTAGGTGTCTTCAGCCCCCTGTCATGAGCAGAGGTGGATGGAGGATGCAGTTTTCCCCAAGAGTGAGATGCAGCAATTGATAATGGACATGGCAGGTGATGGAGGGGAGGAGATCCCCTCACAAGGTATGGGCAGTGCTCACCTGTAGCATGAGAAGAGATCCCCTCCCCAGTTATCTTTCAGTCCTTGGGATTCATCAGTGAGCCTTAGTTTGGGTCTGTCATCTTTTCCATCTTTCACCATGTGAAACCCAGTGATGCTTCCAGGATTGGAATTTGATACTGTCATTTTGTTTTTATTGAATCTACTTTTTTTCTGTTATCATTGTCTGATGTTGTTGTTGCTAACTTTCCATTTATTATAATGACATAAATTTTCCTTTGCAAATAAACCTAGGTAAACATACAATATTTTAAAAATATATTTTAACTGTAGATGGACACAATATCTTTAATTTTTTTATGTGGTGCTGAGAATTAAAACCAGTGTCTCACACATAATAGGTGAGTGCTCTACCTCTAAGCCACAGTGCCAGTTCACAACAGTTTTTAAATCATAAAATAACTCACAGGAAAGTGGCAGGGTTAAATTTGGAATGACCTTGTGAATTGCATTGGACTCCTCCTGTCATTGTGACTTGCCTCCAGGAATTCACCTTTCCTTTATCCCAGGTAGCTCCAAAACCCATTGCATGTTAAGAGATGAATTGCAGTTTCTAAAGAGTACATTCAAATTACTGAGGTATTCCATCCAAGGACTACAATAAGATGATGTATCTGTCTTGATTGGTGAGTTCATTCAGTGTTCCCGAGGCAGGCTGTCCCTTCCTCTGTCTCTATGGATGAGTGATCCTGTCATTGAAACTTTCACTGTGCCAGAACTCTGCTCTTTGGCTTAGTTTAGAATCATCTCTTCATACATATTGACTCTGGCTGAATGTCAAGGCTAATGCTAATACTTTCCTGACAAGCAGTCTGAGTAACTCTGAAGTGGTGGGAGCCACCACATTTAATATGAAAGAACATTTGGATAAAAATCAGTCAAGAAAGAAGAGCCTCTGTGACTCCCCCATACCATTTAGTTATAAATTTTCAATAATACTATTTGCTTTTACAAATACACATTGGACTGAGGTGTAGCTCAGTGGTAGAGCAATTGTCTAGCACACCTGTGAAGCCCTTGTTTTGATCTCCAGAACCACAAAAAAAGAAATGAAAATGAAAAGTAAGAGGAGACATTGGACTTTCTGACAGAGTAAAATGAGATGTAATTATTTTTCACTAAGCTGTTTGAAAAGATAGTTCTAACCTTGTTTTCTAAATTTTAAAATAATTCTCTATTGTAAATTTAACCTTTAATCATCACCACTTGGGTATTGTAGTAAGACTCTGGGAATTGTACTAGAGATTTTATAAATTAATACATGTCAAAAATAATGTCACAAATCACACATTAAAATTCTTTTTTTCTGCTACACTATTCATATCCAAGACTGTCATCTCTATATAAGTCTCCTTATCCTTTCAATCACATTTGATAGAGCTTATGTGCTCTGATTTCTGAGGTGAGGAATTTTAAAATCCATAGTTCTCTGAGGAGCACCACCAAAAGGAAAATATTTGCTTTTTTTTTAATTAACAGAGGGGCAAGAATAAAACATACACCAGGGGTGGAGTTGGGTGTAGCTCAGTGGTACAGTGCATGCTTAGCATGTGCAAGGCTTTGCATTTAACCTCAACACCAAAAGAACAACTACCCCAAGTACTAAAAGAACACAGCAAGCAAATGTGTCTTGTTATCATATCTCAGGCTTTAGCATTAGAACAAGAGTCATCAGTAGTAGCCTTTATTAAGCACTAACTGCATTCTGGTCGCATTGCACAGATTTAATCTCACAGTCTTTCCAGTGGTTATGTGATCTGTAGGGAGACTTGCTAGGTTTTCAAATAAGAAAGTGACAGGGGACCTGGCATGCATTAAGGAGCTCACTGTGAGACAAGCATACAACTGGAAAGTGGTAGAGGGAACAGTTAGGAAGCCACTGCAATGGTGCAGGCAAGAGGTAAGTAAGACTTAACTTCTCTGTCTGCTCTCAGAAGGAAAGGAGAGGCTGGATTTTTTGCAGAAAACTCCATGTGCCTCTAGCTGTTTTCAGGTTAATTTTCCCCAGGGAGGTGCTCTTCCTTGTCTCTGAAGAACTGGGTGTCTCTAATGCTGGCTAACTGACAAATTGGTTTCAAGTCAGAATCAAAGGTAGAGAAAACTACAGTTCTCCAGCAGTGCTAGCATCCCAAACTCTCATGGTATCTGCATCAGAGGAGAAGTGAAAATTGCTGTCGCTGAAATGTGGATGGCATTCCTGCAGAGAGGGCCTCAAATCAGCATGACTTGTCAAAATTACAAACCATTTGAATCAGATACTTTCAACTACCTTTAAAACAGTCTTTTTTTGTTGTTGTTTGTGACAGGTCACTCATTAATATTACTGTTTTGACACCCCATCTGAATATTTTGGCCTTGGAATTCCCAAAATAATACAGAGAGAACAGGGACAGATCCAAGTTCTAGAATCTTTTAAAGATGGATTGATCTCATTGATAAAGAGGATAATCAAGAAATAGGCAAGAAGAAATCAAAAAAGTAAACTTTGACTTAATTTTAACTGAAAAATAAAAACACTACTATAAAACCCTTGCTGTCTAGCCCTCACTACCTATTCTCATTCAGTAATAGGCAGTGAGGACCCTTTGAGGAAAGACAAAGTCTGCAAATTTGAGTTTCAAATTAATGAAAGTTCTCTGCAAGTAGAGCCCTTGAAAACCCCCTTTTGGGTCAAATTTTAGGAAACAAAGGACTTCCCAAAACTCTAATATGAAAACTTCATCACACCTATAGAAACCAGAAGTCTCCAGGCCTAAGAAGGCATCCCAGTCAACAGGGAACCCCAGGCACTGGTGAGGGTTAGGGTTAACAGCAAATGCAATTTCTTTATAAAGTGGTTACCTTTCCCGAGGACAAACACTTCCCGAGAGCCCTCTGCAGGGCTCCTGTGACATCCTTGTTCCTGAGACTGTAGATGAGTGGGTTGAGCATGGGCATGAGGATAGTGTAGAAGTTGGGCACAGCTTTGTCCTGCTCAGTGTTATGGAAAGAGTAGGGCAGCACGTCCATGTAATTGGTAGCCCCATAGAAGAGGCTGAACACCACCATTTGAGAGGAGCAGGTGGCCACTGCTTTGCATCACCCCTCCACCTCACTCATCCTGTAAACAGCAATGAGAATCCTGGTGTATGAGGCTGAGATTACCGAGAAGGGGATGAGGAGCATCAGGATGCAGCAAACATACATGGCTGTCTCTTAAGCTGATTTGTCCCTGCAGGAGAGCTTCAGGAGGGCAGGGACCTCACAGAAATAAAGGTCTATTTCCCAAGAGGTGCAGAAGGGGAACTTCATGGTGACTGGGATGAGCAGGAAACCATCTGCAGACCCTCCCAGGCAGGCTTCCACCAGGATCAGCAGGCAGACACTGTGGTTCATCAGGACAGGGTAGTGCGAGGGTTACAGATGGCTACAAACTGGTCATAGGACAAGAGTCCTGGGAGGAAGAACTCTTCCCCTGCTAAGGTCAGGTAGAGGAAGTGTTGGGAAGTAGTGCACCCTGCAAAGGAGATGGCCCTCTGGTTCTTTGTCTGGTCCAGCAGCATCTTGGGCACAATGGTGGAGGTGTACAGGAAGTTCATGAGGGAGATCTGACTGAGCAGGAACTACATGGGGGTGTGGAATAGGGGGGTCTACACAGATGAGTAGGCTCATGGTGGTGTTGCTGGCTATGGAGATTACAAAGACCAGGAGAATGAGGGCAAATAGAAGTCAGGGGAAGTGGCTGCCACTGAACAATTACAAGAGGGCAAAGTCAGCATACAGGGAGACAGTGCCCCACTCTACAGTGCTGCAGGTTGCACAAAAGAGTAGAAACAAGACTGGAAAATGCCTGGTGGCATCACAATGTAACGCTTTGACAGATCAAGGATTGTGGTTCTGAGCTCATGAAGCTTGGAAGAACAGCCTGAGGAGGTGTCACACCCCACCACAGCATCATCCACTCAAGGACAGGACATGACCTTGCCTTGCTAACTTAAGGTTGTGATGCAGCAAGTCCACCTCCTTTTGTTTAAGGACATTCATCTCTCTCTTTCAAGCACAGTCCTAGCCTGGAGAGGAGCCATTCTGTTGATTAGGGTATAGTGGAGGGTGAAGCAGAGAGTGGCCCTGACCTCCCACTGCACCAGGCTCTGGTCCTCACACTGCAAAGTCAAACCCACATATCAACAGCACATAGTCTGCCTACAGGGAGACCACCACAATGACCTCACCTAATGTGCACCATTCTTGAATGTTTGCACTCTGTAAAATTTGATGCTTAACATATTTATCAGGCACTTAGTATTTCAAGGCAATGACCCTCTGCTGAAATGTAAACCACAGAGCTCTCAGCTGTGAGGAGCAATTCAGAAATCAGCAGCAAAAAAACTGCCAAGGGGGAAGTAATGTTTAGGATCAGGGACTTTTATCTTACATTTTTTCCGCAGAAATCTATGGATTATTAACACAAAACTTACTAACCTGATGAAGTGAATAAATGCAATAATTAATTTGTAAGTTTTAATACAAAAAATGGGAAAGCAAACTGATTTATATAATATTAGAAGTTATTATCTCCCAAGGTATCTGTCTCTTAAATTTGAATTTAGATCATACACATACAGCCATTTCAGTTAAATAATATTTTACCAAATATATGAACACTATGGGTCACTTGATTAGTTTATTTTGACAAAACTGAAGATGTGCTATAACTATACAGTAACTACAGAAGTCTGGTGACTCATAAATATTAAATTATTTTCCCCCATATCTCATAAAATACTGGAGGACTTTCTACCCATGCCACAGAGAAAAATGTGAGACTTAAAGAGAGTCAGAAACTCCTTAGGGCACAGGGCTCTGTGGGAGCAGATCAGTCTAACTGCTCTAGGTTGGTTTTCATGGAGCCAGAGTTGACAGAGAGTACCATGACTTAAACATGAATTAAACCAGTTAATTCATCAATACTTCACCCTGGGTAAGTCAAACCTTTAGGTTCTGAGTGAACCTAAAAGACTGTGCCAGACCTGGTCTCTTCTTGCACAGAGCACAGAGAGGAGAAGTGTGTGTTGCAGGGGTGTCCTTCAAGAATGGCTTTGAGTAGAATCTCCAGGGTTTTGAATTCTCTGACTGGTGCCCAAGTCAGAAAAAGAGGGCAGGACAGGAAGAGCACAGCGCAGTGGCAATGCAAGCTGGAAGTGAAGGCTGCACACATGTGGTCCAACTAGGACCCTTTGTACAGTTTGCCACAGCCACCAAGAATGGATGTCAATCATGGAGAGTGAACCTCAGCTTGCCTCTACTGAGGAGACCACTCCATGTGCACTGTCCAGCTTCCTCACTCCTGAAACAATTGCAGCTTCCCAGCAGAGCTCCTCTCCAGCTGTTTTCCTGATGTAGGCCCCTTTCTATTTTTGCCTTCTTTCTCCCCACTGTGCTCAAACTCAGGGAAAATTAAAGGCAAACACTCAGCAGCAATCCAATGATGGAGAGAGAGAGAGAGAGATGATGGATGGAGAGAGAGAGAGAGAGAGGAGAGAGAGAGAGAGAGAGAGAGAAATGCCTCCTAGTGCTGACCCTCAGCAATTTAATGAGAACAGGCTTTGCAGAGGACTGTGATCATTATTGCATTATAAATCCAGGGCATGGAAGGTGGTCAGTGGAGACTAGACACAGTAACTGCCATTGGTCCATGGAGAATGTCGAAGCCCAGGAGGGAAAATGGTACAGACACCTTGCTATCAGAGCATTGTCCCTGGCCTTGACCATGAACATTCCTGGAGCTGAACTTGCTAATGAGACCCTGTAGACTTTCCACTTCCCAACCTTGCTCACAAAGGGAAGGGAGATTGGGAACTCCATAGTTCCTCAGATTTTAAGAGCATCTTTCTTTCTCTCTATCAGTGTTGTCTCATTTCCTGCATTTAAACAATTACAAAGGAGTATAATAGCACTGAGGAATATATGGAAAGATAAGAAAAAGGGAAGGAATCACCTGGAATACTCCATGAACCAGTACAAAAATTGTTATGTCTATTCATAACTCATACTATTCTATTCTATTCCATTATTTCATTATTTATGATGGTGCTATAGATTGAAAGCCATGCAAGCACTCTACCACTGCACTACACCCCTATGTATAATTTAAAACTTTAGCATATTTTCAGTCTGATATGTAGTTAAGATAACTTTTCTGTGTAGATGTGCAGTGTCTGTTCAGAATACTAGGTTGGTCGACAAGCATATTGCTTCTAAGTTTGCTTATGAGACACTGTATCATGAGGTTGCTCCTCTGGGTAAGTCATGGAAGGTGGGTTATTGGACTTTAGAAGCCCATCACCAAAGTGCTAGAAGAATTGATGACCAGTGATGTCGGCCAACCACAGGGCACACTCAAGGCTTTGTGCTTGCCCAGCACTTAGCAAGAACATCTAAATGTTCATTAATATGATTTTTGTTTCTGACTAAGAAAACCAAGCATATTTTCACATGTATATTTTTCTATTGTTTACTTTTGGATTTCATTGTTCATAACATTTGGCCTCATATATTAGGGATTTCTCAAAATTGGCATGCTCTACTTTATACGATAAGGGCATTCTTTTAAGTGTAATTTTTTTTTTTGTAACTACTTTACCCAAACCATTGCTTTTATTTTGACTTTATTTGATTTTAGGTCAGAGAAGTTCTAAATATTTAAGTAGTTAAACATTTATTTTGTCACTTTTCACTGTGTTTTCTTGAGAAAGTTATTCCCCATATAGATGTTTGATTGATATGCAATATTCTATTTTAATTCAGCTGTCATACTTTTAAAAATATGCAATATTTTAAAACCTTGTGAATTTATTTGGTCTACCTTGAGAACTATGAATCTCTGAGTTCTCTGTAAGGCCAAGGATATAATATATTTGTCCTTTAAGATCATGCCAATGAGACTTAACTTCTAGTTCTGCCAGAGCAAGAGTTCAAGTGAGTGACATACAGGAGCCTCCTGCCCCGTGAGGTGCAGCCCGTCTCTCTGTGAACGTGGAACATGCTATCATGAGAAGTCACTTCTCACTCACTATGAATGTGGGAAATTGGGTAGGAAATGTGAGTTACAAGACACAGGTGAGCTTTAGGTTGGTTTTAGGCAATGTTCTCCAGCAGTGACAGCCACTTTCTGGCATCTCTCCCCAGCTATCCTCATCTCTCCTCTGCAATAGTGGCAGATCCAATAGCAAGGAGTTGGGTTTCTTTGTCTTTCCTCTTTTGGATGTTGTCATTTTCCTGTGAAAAAACTGCTTCTCTGTCAAGATTCAATCCTTGGTGACCTT